>NC_069499.1:876142854-876287854 GCF_027579735.1 Bombina bombina
GGCGCTAGAAATAGTCTCCCAAGGTTATCTTCTGGAATTCAAGGGACTTCCCCCAAGGGGGAGGTTCCACAGGTCTCAGTTGTCTTCAGACCACATAAAAAGACAGGCATTCTTACATTGTGTAGAAGACCTGTTAAAAATGGGAGTGATTCATCCTGTTCCATTAAGAGAACAAGGGATGGGGTTCTACTCCAATCTGTTCATAGTTCCCAAAAAAGAGGGAACGTTCAGACCAATCTTAGATCTCAAGATCTTAAACAAGTTTCTCAAGGTTCCATCGTTCAAGATGGAAACCATTCGAACTATTCTTCCTTCCATCCAAGAAGGTCAATTCATGACCACGGTGGATTTAAAGGATGCGTATCTACATATTCCTATCCACAAGGAACATCATCGGTTCCTAAGGTTCGCATTCCTGGACAAACATTACCAGTTCGTGGCGCTTCCTTTCGGATTAGCCACTGCTCCAAGGATTTTCACAAAGGTACTAGGGTCCCTTCTAGCTGTGCTAAGACCAAGGGGCATTGCTGTAGTACCTTACTTGGACGACATTCTGATTCAAGCGTCGTCCCTTCCTCAAGCAAAGGCTCACACGGACATTGTCCTGGCCTTTCTCAGATCTCACGGATGGAAAGTGAACGTGGAAAAGAGTTCTCTATCCCCGTCAACAAGGGTTCCCTTCTTGGGAACAATAATAGACTCCTTAGAAATGAGGATTTTTCTGACAGAGGCCAGAAAAACAAAGCTTCTAGACTCTTGTCGGATACTTCATTCCGTTCCTCTTCCTTCCATAGCTCAGTGCATGGAAGTGATCGGGTTGATGGTAGCGGCAATGGACATAGTTCCTTTTGCGCGCATTCATCTAAGACCATTACAACTGTGCATGCTCAGTCAGTGGAATGGGGACTATACAGACTTGTCTCCGAAGATACAAGTAAATCAGAGGACCAGAGACTCACTCCGTTGGTGGCTGTCCCTGGACAACCTGTCACAAGGGATGACATTCCGCAGACCAGAGTGGGTCATTGTCACGACCGACGCCAGTCTGATGGGCTGGGGCGCGGTCTGGGGATCCCTGAAAGCTCAGGGTCTTTGGTCTCGGGAAGAATCTCTTCTACCGATAAATATTCTGGAACTGAGAGCGATATTCAATGCTCTCAAGGCTTGGCCTCAGCTAGCGAGGGCCAAGTTCATACGGTTTCAATCAGACAACATGACAACTGTTGCGTACATCAACCATCAGGGGGGAACAAGGAGTTCCCTAGCGATGGAAGAAGTGACCAAAATCATTCTATGGGCGGAGTCTCACTCCTGCCACCTGTCTGCTATCCACATCCCAGGAGTGGAAAATTGGGAAGCGGATTTTCTGAGTCGTCAGACATTGCATCCGGGGGAGTGGGAACTCCATCCGGAAATCTTTGCCCAAGTCACTCAGCTGTGGGGCATTCCAGACATGGATCTGATGGCCTCTCGTCAGAACTTCAAAGTTCCTTGCTACGGGTCCAGATCCAGGGATCCCAAGGCGGCTCTAGTGGATGCACTAGTAGCACCTTGGACCTTCAAACTAGCTTATGTGTTCCCGCCGTTTCCTCTCATCCCCAGGCTGGTAGCCAGGATCAATCAGGAGAGGGCGTCGGTGATCTTGATAGCTCCTGCGTGGCCACGCAGGACTTGGTATGCAGATCTGGTGAATATGTCATCGGCTCCACCTTGGAAGCTACCTTTGAGACGAGACCTTCTTGTTCAGGGTCCGTTCGAACATCCGAATCTGGTTTCACTCCAGCTGACTGCTTGGAGATTGAACGCTTGATTTTATCGAAGCGAGGGTTCTCAGATTCTGTTATTGATACTCTTGTTCAGGCCAGAAAGCCTGTAACTAGAAAGATTTACCACAAAATTTGGAAAAAATATATCTGTTGGTGTGAATCTAAAGGATTCTCTTGGGACAAGGTTAAGATTCCTAGGATTCTATCCTTCCTTCAAGAAGGATTGGAAAAAGGATTATCTGCAAGTTCCCTGAAGGGACAGATTTCTGCCTTGTCGGTGTTACTTCACAAAAAACTGGCTGCTGTGCCAGATGTTCAAGCCTTTGTTCAGGCTCTGGTTAGAATTAAGCCTGTTTACAAACCTTTGACTCCTCCTTGGAGTCTCAATTTAGTTCTTTCAGTTCTTCAGGGGGTTCCGTTTGAACCCTTGCATTCCGTTGATATTAAGTTATTATCTTGGAAAGTTTTGTTTTTAGTTGCAATTTCTTCTGCTAGAAGAGTTTCAGAATTATCTGCTCTGCAGTGTTCTCCTCCTTATCTGGTGTTCCATGCAGATAAGGTGGTTTTACGTACTAAACCTGGTTTTCTTCCAAAGGTTGTTTCTAACAAAAACATTAACCAGGAGATTATCGTACCTTCTCTGTGTCCGAAACCAGTTTCAAAGAAGGAACGTTTGTTGCACAATTTGGATGTTGTTCGCGCTCTAAAATTCTATTTAGATGCTACAAAGGATTTTAGACAAACATCTTCCTTGTTTGTTGTTTATTCTGGTAAAAGGAGAGGTCAAAAAGCAACTTCTACCTCTCTCTCTTTTTGGATTAAAAGCATCATCAGATTGGCTTACGAGACTGCCGGACGGCAGCCTCCCGAAAGAATCACAGCTCATTCCACTAGGGCTGTGGCTTCCACATGGGCCTTCAAGAACGAGGCTTCTGTTGATCAGATATGTAGGGCAGGGACTTGGTCTTCACTGCACACTTTTACCAAATTTTACAAGTTTGATACTTTTGCTTCTTCTGAGGCTATTTTTGGGAGAAAGGTTTTGCAAGCCGTGGTGCCTTCCATTTAGGTGACCTGATTTGCTCCCTCCCTTCATCCGTGTCCTAAAGCTTTGGTATTGGTTCCCACAAGTAAGGATGACGCCGTGGACCGGACACACCTATGTTGGAGAAAACAGAATTTATGTTTACCTGATAAATTGCTTTCTCCAACGGTGTGTCCGGTCCACGGCCCGCCCTGGTTTTTTTTTTTTAATCAGGTCTGATAATTTATTTTCTTTAACTACAGTCACCACGGTACCATATGGTTTCTCCTATGCAAATATTCCTCCTTAACGTCGGTCGAATGACTGGGGTAGGCGGAGCCTAGGAGGGATCATGTGACCAGCTTTGCTGGGCTCTTTGCCATTTCCTGTTGGGGAGGAGAATATCCCACAAGTAAGGATGACGCCGTGGACCGGACACACCGTTGGAGAAAGCAATTTATCAGGTAAACATAAATTCTGTTTTTAAATTTACAATATAGAACATTGTGGTTTGTAGTTAAAGAGGACCTTCTATTCTTACATTTGTGAGTTTTGGATAGAAATCGGGGTTCCTTTCCTTGTTTTTCATTTGCTCTTTTTTGTGTTTTAGGTACAAATATTTGGAAGCTTTAAAACCGGACTTTATTTACCTACAAGGTGAGAGAATATCTGCATTATGTGAAAGTGTATTATTCTAGTTTACATTTCTTAAATTTGCTCCAATTACAAATATTGCATGGTTAATTATTTTTTTTTATCAAATTATTTGGTGCTGCATGCAAAGGTGTAAGCAGTCTAATGATCTGCCCCTTTTCTTCCTCTAGTGATATTGATCTTGTGGTGTTTGGGAAATGGGAGACTTTGCCCCTATGGACTCTAGAGGAAGCACTCAGGAAACACAACGTGGCTGATGAGAACTCTGTCAAAGTCCTTGACAAAGCCACAGTAAGTTTTTTTTTGTTTGTTTGTTTTTTCCCTCTTTATATAAAGGCATTTTTTGTAATTTGGGACTAATAGTGAAGATACGCTGTTTTCTCTATTCATTTTAACTCGTATCCCAAGGAAGGCTTCTCTTGACTTCAAGGTGTCAGATCTTTCAATTTGAACTGGCCAACTTAAATTTTTATGCTATTTAGATGTTTTCTTGCTAATGTAATATCATAGGTAATTCACAGAAATTCCAAGACCTAACATGAAAGAATTGAACGCCATTAAACAGAATTCTGATAAGCTTTTGACAAAAATATTAGTTTGACCATGGAGAATAGCTGTAACTGTGATTTGAAACAGTCTTCAGTATTTTGATACATTCTTTGTCGACTTCTTCCTCTCAATAAGCCTTTCTTCTTTTTGTTTTTTGTTTTTAGGTACCAATCATTAAGTTGACTGACTCATTCACTGAAGTAAAAGTGGACATAAGTTTTAACGTCCAGAATGGTGTGAAAGCAGCACAACTCATCAGGGATTTTATCAAGGTTGGTAAACTTTGTTCGTACTTCATGCACCGGGCTACAGAGATTATTGCCCGGAAATGGGAAAGACTGGGTATCCCTTTTTCTCCATCCCCAATTTTTAAGAAGATGTTTCCAATAGCTGACTCTATCAAGGAGTCTTGGCAGACGGCCCCCAAGGTAGAAAGGGCAATTTCCACTTTGGCTAAGAGAACCACTATTCCCATAGAGGATAGCTGTTCCTTTAAGGATCCTATGGATAAGAAGTTGGAAGGGTTACTTAAAAAGATGTATGTACACCAGGGTTTACAATGGCAACCTGCGGTGTGTATTGCTACGATCACCAGTAAGGCGGCATACTGGTTTGATCCGTTGTCTGAATCTATTCAGACAGATACTCCCCTTGAGGAGATCCAGGATAGGATCAAGGCTCTTAAGTTGGCCAATTCCTTTATTACGAATGCTTCCCTACAAGTTATTAAGTTGGGAGCAAAGATTTCTGGTTTTGCAGTACTGGCCCGCAGAGCTTTATGGTTAAAATCATGGTCTGCATACGTGTCATCGAAGTATAAGCTTTCTCCTACATTGGTGTGTCCGGTCCACGGCTTCATCCTTACTTGTGGGATATTCTCTTCCCCTACAGGAAATGGCAAAGAGAGTACACAGCAAGAGCTGTCCATATAGTCCCCCCTCTGGCTCCGCCCCCCAGTCATTCTCTTTGCCTGCTCTGAACAAGTAGCATCTCCACGGGGATGGTAAAGAGTATGTGGTGTTAGTTGTAGTTTTATTTCTTCTATCAAGAGTTTGATATTTCAAAATAGTGCCGGTTTGTACTATTTACTCTACAACAGAAAGTGATGAAGAGTTCTGTTAAAAGAGGAGTTTGATTTTTGCAACAGTAACTAAAATCCATTGCTGTTCACACGCAGGACTGTTGAAACCAGAGAACTTCAGTTGGGGGGAACAGTTTGCAGACTTTTCTGCTCCAGGTATGACTAGTCTCTTTTCTAACAAGACATAGTAATGCTAGAAGACTGTCATTTTCCCTTATGGGATCGGTAAGCCATTTTCTTAGACTCATAACAGAATGAAGGCTTATAAATGGGCTCTATACTGGTTGACACTATTGTGGACTAAATCGATTGATTTATATATTATTTATATGACTTTTAGAGTATTTTGTGACTTTGAAACACCTTTGGGAACGTTTTTATTACACCTGGCAGTTGTTTAGACACCTAATCTAGTCAGGAAGGCCCCTTCACTCTGGTATGCAGAGGGAGGAGGCCTCATTTTCTTACTTTTGGAAGCAGTGCATGCAGCTTCATGTGAGAGGGTCCTGTGACCATAAAAACGATTTCAAGAAGGCTTATTTCTGTGTTGAATAACCCCCAAGGAAGGTAAAAGCTGCAGCAAAGGCTGTGGCAGGGACTGTAGTGGGTTTAAACTGGCAAATTAAACAATTTGCTCATTTAAGGGGTTAAAGACTTGAAATTTGGTGTGCAATACTTTCAAAGCATTAAGACACTAGGGTGCAAATTTTGTAAAGATCGGATATTTCCTTCATAGTTTTTCAAACATTCAGAAATAAAGTGTGCTCATTTTATTATTTAAAGAGACAGTAACGGTTTTGTTTAAAAACGGTTTTATTGCATTAATAGCCTGCCAAAGTCTGTCTAACATGTCTATACCTTCAGATAGCATATGTTCTGTGTGTATGGAGGCCAAGGTGGTTCCCCCTTTAAATGTATGTTCAAATTGTGCCATGGCGTCCAAACAAAGTAAGGACAGTACTGTCACATTTAATAAGGTTGCCCAAGATGATTCTTCAAATGAAGGTAGTGGGGATAGTTCATTACCCTGTCCTTCTGTGTCAACACCAGTTTTGCCCGCGCAGGCGACACCTAGTAAATCTAGCGCGCCAATGCTTGTTACTATGCAGCAATTAACTGCAGTAATGGATAATTCTATAGCAAATCTTTTATCCAAACTGCCAGCATTTCCCAGAAAGCGTGATTGCTCAGTTTTAAATACAGAGGATGAGCAAGTGGGCGCTGACGATAATTTATCTGTTATTCCCTCACACCAGTCTGAATTGGCAGTGAGGGAGGGTCTGTCTGAGGGAGAAATTTCTGATTCAGGAAAAGTTTCTCAGCAGGCAGAACCTGATATCGTGGCATTTAAATTTAAGTTAGAACATCTCCGCGCCCTGCTTAAGGAGGTGCTAATTACTCTTGATGATTGTGACTCTTTGGTGATTCCAGAGAAATTGTGCAAAATGGACAAATTCCTAGAGGTCCCTGTGCACGCTGATGCCTTTCCGATACCCAAGAGGGTGGCGGACATAGTGACCAAGGAGTGGGAGAAGCCAGGTATACCCTTTGTCCCACCTCCTATATTTAAGAAAATGTTCCCCATTGTCGACCCCAGAAGGGACGCATGGCAAACAGTCCCTAAGGTTGAGGGGGCAGTTTCTACGTTGGCCAAGCGCACAACTATTCCCATTGAGGACAGTTGTGCTTTCAAAGATCCTATGGATAAAAAATTGGAAGGATTGCTTAAAAAGATATTTGTTCAGCAAGGTTTCCTTCTCCAACCAATTTCGTGCATTATTCCTGTCACCACGGCGGCGTCTTTTTGGTTTAGCCACTGCTCCCAGAATTTTCACAAAGGTGCTAGGGTCCCTACTAGCGGTTCTAAGACCGAGGGGCATTGCGGTGGCACCTTACTTAGATGACATCCTAATCCAAGCGTCGTCCCTTTCCAGATCAAGGGCTCATACAGACATTGTATTAGCTTTTCTCAGGTCTCACGGGTGGAAGGTGAACATAGAAAAAAGTTCCCTGTCCCCGTCCACAAGGGTTCCTTTTCTAGGAACTATAATAGATTCTGTAGAAATTAAGATTTTTCTGACAGAGGTCAGAAAGTTAAAGCTTCTAAACGCTTGTCAAGTTCTTCAATCTATTCCTCAGCCTTCCATAGCTCAGTGCATGGAGGTAATAGGTTTAATGGTTGCAGCAATGGACGTGGTTCCTTTTGCTCGAATTCATCTAAGACCATTACAACTGTGCATGCTCAAACAGTGGAATGGGGATTATGCAGACTTGTCTCCTCAGATTCAAGTAGACCAGTTAACCAGAGACTCACTCCATTGGTGGTTGACTCAAGATCACCTGTCTCAGGGAATGAGTTTCCGCAGACCAGAGTGGGTCATTGTCACGACCGACGCCAGTCTTTTAGGCTGGGGCGCGGTCTGGGACTCCCTGAAAGCTCAGGGTCTATGGTCTCGGGAAGAGTCTCTTCTCCCGATAAACATTCTGGAACTGAGAGCGATATTCAATGCGCTCCTGGCTTGGCCTCAACTAGCGAAGGCCAGATTCATAAGATTTCAGTCGGACAACATGACGACTGTAGCGTACATCAATCAGGGGGGAACAAAGAGTTCCTTGGCGATGAGAGAGGTATCCAAGATCATCAAATGGGCGGAGGATCACTCCTGCCATCTATCTGCAATTCACATCCCAGGAGTAGACAACTGGGAGGCCGATTATTTGAGTCAGACTTTCCATCCGGGGGAGTGGGAACTCCACCCGGAGGTCTTTGCCCAGTTAACTCAACTATGGGGCATTCCAGACATGGATCTGATGGCGTTTCGTCAGGACTCCAAGGTTCCTCGCTACGGGTCCAGATCCAGGGATCCCAAGGCGACACTAGTGGATGCATTGGTGGCGCCTTGGTCGTTCAACCTAGCTTATGTGTTTCCACCGTTTCCTCTCCTTCCCTGACTTGTAGCCAGGATCAAACAGAAGAGGGCCTCGGTGATTCTGATAGCTCCTGCGTGGCCACGCAGGACTTGGTATGCAGACCTGGTGAATATGTCATCGGCTCCACCATGGAAGCTACCTTTGAGACAGGATCTTCTAGTACAAGGTCCATTCGAACATCCAAATCTAGTCTCTCTGCAACTGACTGCTTGGAAATTGAACGCTTGATTTTATCTAAGCGTGGGTTTTCAGATTCAGTTATAGATACTCTGGTCCAAGCCAGAAAACCTGTGACTAGGAAAATTTACCATAAGATATGGAAAAAAATATATCTGTTGGTGTGAATCCAAGGGATTCTCTTGGAGTAAAATTAAAATTCCTAGGATACTTTCCTTTCTCCAAGAGGGTTTGGATAAAGGGTTGTCAGCGAGTTCTCTAAAAGGACAGATATCTGCTCTGTCTGTTTTGTTGCACAAACGTCTGGCAGCAGTGCCAGATGTACAGGCATTTGTACAGGCCTTAGTCAGAATCAAGCCTGTCTACAGATCCATGACTCCTCCATGGAGTCTCAACTTAGTTCTTTCAGTTCTTCAAGGGGTTCCGTTTGAACCTTTACATTCCATAGATATTAAGTTACTATCTTGGAAAGTTCTGTTTTTGGTTGCTATTTCTTCTGCTAGAAGAGTTTCTGAATTGTCTGCTTTGCAGTGTACTTCACCCTATCTGGTATTCCATACAGATAAGGTTGTTTTGCGTACCAAACCTGGTTTTCTTCCAAAAGTGGTTTCCAACAGGAATATTAACCAGGAAATAGTTGTTCCTTCTCTGTGTCCGAATCCAGTTTCGAAGAAGGAACGTTTGTTACACAATTTAGATGTGGTCCGTGCTTTAAAATTCTATTGAGAAGCAACAAAGGATTTCAGACAGACTTCATCCTTGTTTGTCGTTTATTCTGGTAAGAGGAGAGGGCAGAAAGCTACTGCTACCTCTCTTTCTTTTTGGCTGAAAAGCATCATCCGATTGGCTTATGAGACTGCCGGACGGCAGCATCCTGAACGAATTACAGCTCACTCTACTAGAGCTGTGGCTTCCACATGGGCCTTCAAGAACGAGGCTTCTGTTGATCAGATCTGTAAGGCAGCGACTTGGTCTTCTCTGCATACTTTTGCCAAATTTTACAAATTCAATACTTATGCTTCTTCGGAGGCTATTTTTGGGAGAAAGGTTTTGCAAGCCGTGGTGCCTTCCGTTTAGGTAACCTGACTTGTTCCCTCCCTTCATCCGTGTCCTAAAGCTTTGGTAATGGTTCCCACAAGTAAGGATGAAGCCGTGGACCGGACACACCAATGTAGGAGAAAACATAATTTATGCTTACCTGATAAATTTCTTTCACCAACGGTGTGTCCGGTCCACGGCCCGCCCTGGCTTTTTAGTCAGGTTTAAAAAATTTTATTCCATACATTACAGTCACCACGGCACCCTATGGTTTCTCCTTTTTCTCCTAACCGTCGTTCGAATGACTGGGGGGCGGAGCTAGAGGGGGTACTATATGGACAGCTCTTGCTGTGTGCTCTCTTTGCCATTTCCTGTAGGGGAAGAGAATATCCCACAAGTAAGGATGAAGCCGTTGACCGGACACACCGTAGGAGAAAGAAATTTATCAGGTAAGCATAAATTCTGTTTTTTTTTTTGGCGATTTCCTACAAGGGTAAGACCTTGTTTGAGCCAGGCTTGGCTGAAATTATTTCAGACATTACGGGAGGTAAGGGTCATTTTCTCCCTCAGGATAAGAGGAATAAGCAGAAGGAACGTCAGAGTAATTTCCGTTCCTTTCGAAACTTCAAGGGTAAAACTTCCTCTGCCAAGCAAGAACAGTCCAAGCCTTCCTGGAAGTCGAACCTGTCTTGGAACAAGGGGAAGCAATTTAAGAAGCCCATTAGTTAGCTCAGTCAGCATGAAGGGTCTGCCCCCGATCCAGGACCGGATCTTGTGGGGTGCAAACTTTCTTTCTTCGCTCAAGCTTGGGTTCGGGATGTGCCGGATCCCTTGTCGGTGGACATCGTGTCATGGGGAGACAAACTAGAGTTCAAAACCTTTCCTCTCAGGGGCAGGTTTCTGCTCTCCAGAATATCTGTAGACCAGATAAAAAGAGAGGCGTTCTTACACTGTGTCCAGGACCTTTCCGACCTAGGAGTGATAGTTAAGAACCAGTAACGAAGCCTAAGCTTCAGGATAGAGAGAGTGCGTTAATAAGCTAAAAGTATACACACCATATAAAGATTGATGTTCGAATTTAATGAACACACAAAACAAAATACACAAAAATATACAAACACTGAATATAGGGACTTCTCCCTGTAGAGTAAATGAAATTCAGAAAAAAGTCCTGATTAAAAATGCAGATAAAAACCTATATATGCTAAGCAAATATTTGCAGATAACAATTGATGATTTGTGATATCAAGGAAATGTTAAAATGTATGGCATAACACTGATATTATAAAATATAACTTAAAAACAAAGGGATTGAATAAAATGATAAACACCAAGTTCATATGGATAGTCACAGTGCAGGTAGCCATATGCAAATGAGCAACAGTATTGTAACACTTGTAAGAAATAACGGCTTGAATTTCAAAGCTTGTGCCACAAACAGATACAATGTACTGTACCGTGAGTTCAGAGGGTGTTACCGAGGAAAGGAAAATCCTTCGGTCAAAACTCGGACCGCGGCTGCAGTAACTGCCGTTCCTGGGGATAGAAGTGTGCAAACCTCTGCACATGTGAGTCGGCGTCTGACGTCACAGACTTTTCATCCGCTCTTCTCAGGTTGTTATTCGCTGCTCCAGCAGCGTGAAAGAAAAACAGCTGATTGCTGTGTCCTGATGGAAACTCGCTGTAAAGGCAGACTTGTCTGCTATAGATTTACTTGTTGATCCAGTAGGATGGTGGGGCACAAGTTCTTCCTCACCTTAGGATATATGAAGATGCTGTTAACCCGGGTTAAAGTTGCAGTACAAACTGCACTGGAATGTCCGTTTGTGTTTCAAAGTCACAGTGTCACAAATGCAAGCGAAGCGTTTCGCCCTCCCTTGGGCTTTATCAAGATCTTGATAAAGCCCAAGGGAGGGCGAAACGCGTTGCTTGCATTTGTGACACTGTGCATTTGTGACACTGTGACTTTGAAACACAAACGGACATTCCAGTGCAGTTTGTACTGCAACTTTAACCCGGGTTAACAGCATCTTCATATATCCTAAGGTGAGGGAGAACTTGTGCCCCACCATCCTACTGGATCAACAAGTACATCTATAGCAGACAAGTCTGCCTTTACAGCGAGTTTCCATCAGGACACAGCAATCAGCTGTTTTTCTTTCACGCTGCTGGAGCAGCGAATAACAACCTGAGAAGAGCGGATGAAAAGTCTGTGACGTCAGACGCCGACTCACATGTGCAGAGGTTTGCACACTTCTATCCCCAGGAACGGCAGTTACTGCAGCCGCGGTCCGAGTTTTGACCGAAGGATTTTCCTTTCCTCGGTAACACCCTCTGAACACCCTCTGAACTCACGGTACAGTACATTGTATCTGTTTGTGGCACAAGCTTTGAAATCCAAGCCGTTATTTCTTACAAGTGTTACAATACTGTTGCTCATTTGCATACGGCTACCTGCACTGTGACTATCCATATGAACTTGGTGCTTATCATTTTATTCAATCCCTTTGTTTTTAAGTTATATTTTATAATATCAGTGTTATGCCATACATTTTAACATTTCCTTGATATCACAAATCATCAATTGTTATCTGCAAATATTTGCTTAGCATATATAGGTTTTTATCTGCATTTTTAATCAGGACTTTTTTCTGAATTTCATTTACTCTACAGGGAGACGTCCCTATATTCAGTGTTTGTATATTTTTGTGTATTTCTTCTGTTATGTGTGATCAGTCCACGGGTCATCATTACTTCTGGGATATTATCTGCTCCCCTACAGGAAGTGCAAGAGGATTCACCCAGCAGAGTTGCTATATAGCTCCTCCCCTCTACGTCACCCCCAGTCATTCTCTTGCACCCAAAGACTAGATAGGAGGTGTGAGAGGACTATGGTGATTATACTTAGTTTTTATAACTTCAATCAAAAGTTTGTTATTTTATAATAGCACCGGAGCGTGTTATTACTTCTCTGGCAGAGTTTGAAGAAGAATCTACCAGAGTTTTTCTTATGATTTTAACCGGAGTAGTTAAGATCATATTGCTGTTTCTCGGCCATCTGAGGGAGGTAAAAGCTTCAGATCAGGGGACAGCGGGCAGTTGAATCTGCATTGAGGTATGTAGCAGTTTTTATTTTCTGAATGGAATTGATGAGAAAATCCTGCTATACCGTTATAATGACATGTATGTATACTCTACACTTCAGTATTCTGGGGATGGTATTTCACCGGAATTACTCTGTAAAAGTACATTAAACCTTTTAATAGGTATTTAGTTCATGTTAAACGTTTTTGCTGGAATGTAGAATCGTTTGCATTTCTGAGGTACTGAGTGAATAAATATTTGGGCATTATTTTTCCACTTGGCAGTTTGCTTGTTTTGCTTATGACAGTTTCGTTTCTCTCTCACTGCTGTGTGTGAGGGGGAGGGGCCGTTTTTGGCGCTCTTTGCTACGCATCAAAAAATTTTCAGTCAGTTACACTTGTATTTTCTGCATGATCCGGTTCATCTCTAACAGAACTCAGGGGTCTTCAAACTTCTTTGAAGGGAGGTAGATTCTCTCAGCAGAGCTGTGAGATTTATGTAGTGACTGTGTTTTAAAACGTTGCTCTGTAATTTTTATGTTTAAAATTTAATTGGTGTTGTTTTTAAAGAGTGATGCTATAACTGTTTTTCAGTTCATTATTTCAACTGTCATTTAATCGTTTAGTGCTTCTTTGAGGCACAGTACGTTTTTGTTAAATAAGATTGTAACCAAGTTGCATGTTTATTGCTAGTGTGTTAAACATGTCTGATTCAGAGGAAGATACCTGTGTCATTTGTTCCAATGCCAAGGTGGAGCCCAATAGAAATTTATGTACTAACTGTATTGATGCTACTTTAAATAAAAGCCAATCTGTACAAATTGAACAAATTTCACCAAACAGCGAGGGGAGAGTTATGCCGTCTAACTCGCCTCACGTGTCAGTACCTGCGTCTCCCGCCCGGGAGGTGCGTGATATTATGGCGCCTAGTACATCTGGGCAGCCATTACAGATAACATTACAAGATATGGCTACTGTTATGACTGAAGTTTTGGCTAAGTTACCAGAACTAAGAGGCAAGCGTGATCACTCTGGGGTGAGAACAGAGTGCGCTGATAATTCTAGGGCCATGTCTGATACTGCGTCACAGCTTGCAGAGCATGAGGACGGAGAGCTTCATTCTGTAGGTGACGGTTCTGATCCAAGCAGATTGGATTCAGATATTTCAAATTTTAAATTTAAATTGGAAAACCTCCGTGTATTACTAGGGGAGGTCTTAGCGGCTCTTAACAATTGTAACACTGTTGCAATACCAGAGAAAATGTGTAGGTTGGATAAATACTTTGCGGTACCGGCGAGTACTGACGTTTTTCCTATACCTAAGAGATTAACTGAAATTGTTACTAAGGAGTGGGATAGACCCGGTGTGCCGTTCTCACCCCCTCCAATATTTAGAAAGATGTTTCCAATAGACGCCACCACACGGGACTTATGGCAAACGGTCCCTAAGGTGGAGGGAGCAGTTTCTACTTTAGCTAAGCGCACCACTATCCCGGTGGAGGATAGCTGTGCTTTTTCAGATCCTATGGATAAAAAATTAGAGGGTTACCTTAAGAAAATGTTTGTTCAACAAGGTTTTATATTGCAACCCCTTGCATGCATCGCGCCGATTACGGCTGCGGCAGCATTTTGGATTGAGTCTCTGGAAGAGAACCTTAGTTCCGCTACGCTGGACGACATTACGGACAGGCTTAGAGTCCTTAAACTAGCTAATTCATTCATTTCGGAGGCCGTAGTACATTTAACCAAACTTACGGCTAAGAATTCAGGATTCGCCATTCAGGCACGTAGGGCGCTGTGGCTAAAATCCTGGTCGGCTGATGTAACTTCTAAGTCCAAATTACTTAATATACCTTTCAAGGGGCAAACTTTATTTGGGCCCGGTTTGAAAGAAATTATCGCTGACATTACAGGAGGTAAGGGCCACGCTCTACCTCAAGACAAAGCCAAAGCTAAGGCTAGACAGTCTAATTTTCGTCCCTTTCGGAATTTCAAAGCAGGTGCAGCATCAACTTCCACTGCACCAAAACAGGAAGGAGCTGTTGCTCGTTACAGACAAGGCTGGAAACCTAACCAGTCCTGGAATAAGGGCAAGCAGGCCAGAAAACCTGCTGCTGCCCCTAAGACAGCATGAACCGAGGGCCCCCGATCCGGGACCGGATCTAGTGGGGGGCAGACTCTCTCTCTTCGCCCAGGCTTGGGCAAGAGATGTCCAGGATCCCTGGGCGCTAGAGATCATATCTCAGGGATACCTTCTAGACTTCAAATTATCTCCCCCACGAGGGAGATTTCATCTGTCAAGGTTGTCAACAAACCAAATAAAGAAAGACGCGTTTCTACGCTGTGTCTATTATTAATGGGAGTGATCCATCCGGTTCCGCGGTCGGAACAAGGACAAGGGTTTTACTCAAACCTGTTTGTGGTTCCCAAAAAAGAGGGAACTTTCAGGCCAATCTTGGATTTAAAGATCCTAAACAAATTCCTAAGAGTTCCATCGTTCAAGATGGAAACTATTCGGACAATCTTACCCATGATCCAAAAGGTCAGTACATGACCACAGTGGATTTAAAGGATGCTTACCTTCACATACCGATTCACAAAGATCATTACCGATATCTAAGGTTTGCCTTCTTAGACAGGCATTACCAGTTTGTATCCCTTCCATTCGGATTGGCCACGGCTCCAAGAATTTTCACAAAGGTTCTGGGTGCCCTTCTAGCGGTTCTGAGACCGCGAGGAATTTCGGTAGCTCCGTACCTAGACGATATTCTGATACAAGCTTCAAGCTTTCAAACTGCCAAGTCTCATACAGAGTTAGTTCTGGCATTTCTAAGGTCGCATGGATGGAAAGTGAACGAAAAGAAGAGTTCTCTCTTGCCTCTCACAAGGGTTCCATTCTTGGGGACTCTTATAGATTCTGTAGAAATGAAGATTTATCTGACAGAAGACAGATTAACAAAGCTTCTAAATGCATGCCGTGTCCTTCATTCCATTCAACTCCCGTCAGTAGCTCAATGTATGGAGGTGATCGGCTTAATGGTAGCAGCAATGGACATAGTACCCTTTGCACGCCTACATCTCAGACCGCTGCAATTGTGCATGCTGAGTCAGTGGAATGGGGATTACTCAGATTTGTCCCCCACTCTGAATCTGGATCAAGAGACCAGAAACTCTCTTCTATGGTGGCTTTCTCGGCCACATCTGTCCAGGGGGATGCCTTTCAGCAGGCCGGACTGGACAATTGTAACAACAGACGCCAGCCTTCTAGGTTGGGGCGCTGTCTGGAATTCTCTGAAGGCTCAGGGACAATGGAGTCAGGAGGAAAGTCTCCTGCCAATAAACATTCTGGAATTGAGAGCAGTTCTCAATGCCCTTCTAGCTTGGCCCCAGTTAAAAACTCGGGGGTTCATCAGGTTTCAGTCGGACAACATCACGACTGTAGCTTACATCAACCATCAGGGAGGGACAAGAAGCTCCCTAGCAATGATGGAAGTATCAAAGATAATTCGCTGGGCAGAGTCTCACTCTTGCCATCTGTCAGCAATCCACATCCCGGGAGTGGAGAACTGGGAGGCGGATTTCTTGAGTCGCCAGACTCTTCATCCGGGGGAGTGGGAACTTCATCCGGAGGTCTTTGCCCAAATACTTCGACGTTGGGGCAAACCAGAGATAGATCTCATGGCGTCTCGCCAGAACGCCAAACTTCCTCGCTACGGATCCAGATCCAGGGATCCGGGAGCGGTCCTGATAGATGCTTTGACAGCACCTTGAAACTTCAGGATGGCTTATGTGTTTCCACCCTTCCCGCTGCTTCCTCGATTGATTGCCAAAATCAAACAGGAGAGAGCATCAGTGATTCTAATAGCGCCTGCATGGCCGCGCAGGACTTGGTATGCAGATCTAGTGGACATGTCATCCTGTCCGCCGTGGTCTCTACCTCTAAGACAGGACCTTCTGATTCAGGGTCCATTCAAACATCAAAGTCTAACTTCTCTGAAGCTGACTGCTTGGAAATTGAACGCTTGATTTTATCAAAACGTGGGTTTTCTGAGTCGGTTATTGATACCCTGATACAGGCTAGGAAGCCTGTTACCAGAAAGATTTACCATAAAATATGGCGTAAATACCTATACTGGTGTGAATCCAAAGATTACTCCTGGAGTAAGGTTAGGATTCCTAGGATATTGTCTTTTCTACAAGAAGGTTTAGAAAAGGGTTTATCGGCTAGCTCATTAAAGGGACAGATCTCAGCTCTGTCCATCTTGTTACACAGGCGTCTGTCAGAAAATTCAGACATCCAGGCCTTTTGTCAGGCTTTAGCTAGGATCAAGCCTGTGTTTAAAACTGTTGCTCCGCCATGGAGTTTAAACTTAGTTCTTAACGTTTTACAGGGTGTTCCGTTTGAACCCCTTCATTCCATTGATATAAGATTGTTATCTTGGAAAGTTCTATTTTTAATGGCTATTTCCTCGGCTCGAAGAGTCTCTGAGTTATCAGCCCTTCATTGTGATTCTCCTTATCTGATCTTTCACTCAGACAAGGTAGTTCTGCGTACTAAACCTGGGTTCTTACCTAAGGTTGTCTCTAACAGGAATATCAATCAAGAGATTGTTGTTCCCTCCTTGTGTCCAAATCCTTCTTCAAAGAAGGAACGTCTTCTACACAATCTGGATGTAGTTCGTGCCCTCAAGTTCTACTTGCAGGCAACTAAAGATTTTCGCCAAACTTCTTCCCTGTTTGTCGTTTATTCTGGACAGAGGAGAGGTCAAAAAGCTTCTGCTACCTCTCTCTCTTTTTGGCTTCGTAGCATAATACGTTTAGCCTATGAGACTGCTGGACAGCAGCCTCCTGAAAGAATTACAGCTCACTCCACTAGAGCTGTGGCTTCCACTTGGGCCTTTAAGAATGAGGCCTCTGTTGAACAGATTTGCAAGGCTGCAACTTGGTCTTCGCTTCATACTTTTTCCAAATTTTACAAATTTGACACTTTTGCTTCTTCGGAGGCTATTTTTGGGAGAAAGGTTCTTCAGGCAGTGGTTCCTTCTGTATAATGAGCCTGCCTATCCCTCCCGTCATCCGTGTACTTTTGCTTTGGTATTGGTATCCCAGAAGTAATGATGACCCGTGGACTGATCACACATAACAGAAGAAAACATAATTTATGCTTACCTGATAAATTCCTTTCTTCTGTTGTGTGATCAGTCCACGGCCCGCCCTGTTTTTTAAGGCAGGTACATATTTTTTAAATTATAATTCAGTCACCACTACACCCTTGGCTTCTCCTTTCTCGTTGGTCTTTGGTCGAATGACTGGAGGTGACGTAGAGGGGAGGAGCTATATAGCAACTCTGCTGGGTGAATCCTCTTGCACTTCCTGTAGGGGAGCAGATAATATCCCAGAAGTAATGATGACCCGTGGACTGATCACACAACAGAAGAAAGGAATTTATCAGGTAAGCATAAATTATGTTTTTGTTTTGTGTGTTCATTAAATTCGAACATCAATCTTTATATGGTGTGTATACTTTTAGCTTATTAGCGCACTCTCTCTATCCTGAAGCTTAGGCTTCGTTACTGGTTCTTTACTTGTGTCTGATACAAACAGAGATTGTATCTTTAGAGTAGTGTTTAGTAATACTATCCTCTAGCGCGCACTAATCTTCCCATTTTTAATTTTAGGAGTGATAGTTCCTGTTCCAATGCAGGAACAGGGTCTGGGATTCTACTCCATAATAGATTCCTTATCAATGAAAATATTTCTGACAGAGGTCAGAAAGACAAAGATTTTGGACTCTTGTCTTGCCCTTCAGTCTTCTCCTCGGCTGTCAGTGGCCCAATGTATGGAGGTAGTTGGTCTGATGGTAGCTGCCATGGACATCATTCTATTTGAGTTATTCCATCTCAGACCTCTGCAGTTATGCATGCTTAAACAATGGAACGGGGATTATGCGTATCTGTCTCTGCATTAACATTTGGATCAGGCGACAAGAGATTCTCTTCCTTGGTGATAATCTCAGGAACATCTCTCCCAGGGAACCTGCTTCTGCAGACCTTCCTAGGTGATTGTGACCATGGATGACAGCCTGTTAGGATGGGGAGCAGTCTGGGGCTCGCTAAATGCTCAGGGGATATGGACTCGGGAGGAGTCAGTTCTTCCCATAAACATCCTAGAGCTGAGGGCAATCTTCAATGCTCTTCTGGCCTGGCCTCAGCTTCAGCCCGGTTTATCAGGTTCCCCCCACAACTGTTTGTATGCGATCCACATTCCAGGAGTGGACAATTGGGAAGCAGATATGTTGAGCAGACAGACCTTTCACCCGGGGGAATGGGAACTCCATCCGGAGGTGTTTTCCAGCTTGATTCTCAAATGGGGACAGCCAGAGCTGGATCTCATGGCATCTTGACAGAATCCCAAGCTCCCGAGGTACGTGTCGAGGTCGAGGGATTCTCAGGCTGTACTGATAAATGCTCTGGCGGTTCCATGGAATTTCAGTCTAGCATACCTGTTTCCTCCGTTTGCTCTCCTTCCTCAGGTCATTGCTCGAATCAAACAGGAGAGGGCGTCAGTGATCCTTATTGCCCGGCGTGGCCTCGCAGGATCTGGTATGCAGACCTGGTGGAGATGTCATCTCTCCCACCTTGGAGACTTCCACTGAGGAAGGACCTTCTACTTCAAGGACCCTTCCTTCACCCAAATCTCATTTCTCTGAAACTGACTGCAGATTGAACGCTTAATTTTATCTAAGCGTGGTTTTTCTGATTCGGTCATTGAGACCATGATTCAGGCTCATAAGCCTTTTACCAGAAAGATTTACTATAAGATATGGCGTAAATATCTGTATTGGTGTGAATCCAGAGGCTACTCTTGGAGTGGAGTTCGGATTCCTAGGATTTTGTCTCCAGGAGGGTCTGTTGAAGGGATTATCTAATAGTACCTCGAAGGATCAGATTTCTGCCTTATCTATATTGTTGCATAAGCGTCTGGCGGACGTGCCAGATGTACAATCCTTCTGTCAGGCCTTGATCAGAATCGGTATTGGAGTGGAGGAAGAATCAGCGCTAATTATAACCTAAAGCCAAATACAAGAAGGGACCCTCTCTAAAAGTCCCTTGGGTTTGTGGCTACAGAGAGGTGGAAGTATTGGCGCTTACAGCTAGGATAGATCTTAAGTTATATATAAATTTAAATAAAAAATAATATATATATATATATATATATATATAGAGAGAGAGAGAGAGAGAGAGAGAGAGAGAGAGAGAGAGAGAGAGAGAGAGAGAGAGAGAGAGAGAGAGAGAGAGAGAGAGAGAGAGAGAGAGACAGTATAAGTCAATTAGAGGTCTCTAAGTATCTTAATAGGTCTGCTATATAATGACAAGCACTCTTATAAAAATATCAAGAAATTTATTAAAAATAAAGCACAATGTCTAAAATGTCAGGCATATACACAATATAAAATAAGTGGGAAAGGATATGCAGGGCAGTAGAACCTAACTCTAAAGACTAGCTCAAACAAGCAGATTACAGTAGAGAGGTACAATGTCAAACAGAGCAGTTCCCTAGTTCTAAATTATAAGCAAAAAATACAAATGTAAAAACGATGAGAAATATGAAAATAGAACACTCAAAGGTGTGTATAAATATAACACTCAAACAATAAAATCTGGACGTCCAGTAATACAGTAAGAACAAGTGTATATCTAAAAATATAAAAAGTATGGATATAGAAAAAAGCCTGTTTCAAGCAGATAATCAGTGCGCTCAGTCTTTTTTGAAAGCATGTGCCGTCCGTTTAGGTACCCTGTCCTGCCCCTTCCTTATCATCTGTGCCCTCTAGCTTGGGGATTGATTCCCAATAGTAATTAGAGATGATCTGTGGACTCACCGTGTCATTAGAAAGAAAACAAAATGTATGCTTACCTGATAAATTTATTTATTTCTTAACACGGTGAGTCTACGGCCCACCCTGTTTTATTTATACAGTTTTTGTGTTATGAACCTCAGGCACCTATGCACCTTGTGTTACTTCCTTTCTCTTTTTCCTTCGGTTGATTGACTGGGGTTGGAGGGAAGGGAGGTGATACTTAACAGCTTTGCTGTGATGCTCTTTGCCTCCTTCTGCTGGCCAAGAGTGATATTCCCAATAGTAATTAGAGATGATCCATGGACTCACTGTGTCAAGAAATAAATAAATTTTCTTCCAGTTGGGGGAGACCATGCACTTAACAAAATAAGACACTGCGTTTTTATTGGGAGATAGATAATCCTGTTGTATGGGTTACACTAGGGCATGGAACAGACATTGAAGCATGTGTGAGACTAACATTTAAACTCTTTTAAAAGAAGGGGTAAAATGTTTTTATTAGACTTTATTTCCTTCTTAATATGAGGAGAGTCCACGGCTTCATTCCTTGAGGGAAATACTGAACCTGGCTACCAGGAGGAGGCAAAGACACCCCAGCCAAAGACTTAAAGGGATAGGAAAGTAAAAATTTTACTTGCATGATTCAGATAGAGCATGTCATTTTAAGACACTTTTAAAGTCACTTCTATTTTCAAATGTGCTTCGTTCTTTTAGTATCCCTTGTTAAAAAATGAATACGCACATATCATACACTAGTGGGAGCTGCTGCTAATTGGTGCCTGCACACATTTGTCTCTTGTGATTGGCTAAATAGATGTTTTCAGCTTCCTGTCAGTAGTGCAATGGCTGTCCCTTCAGCAATGGATAACAAGTGAATGAAGAAAATTTGATAATAAAATTAAATTGGAAAGTTGTTTAAAATTATATGTTCTATCTGAGTCATAAAAGAAAATTTTAGAGTTTACTATCCCTTTAAGTACTTCCCCCCACTCCCCTCATCCCCTAGTCATTCTTTGCCTTTCGTCACATGAGGTGGGAAGAGAAGTGTCAGAAGATACGGAGTAGTTCCTTATGGAGGGTATCTACCCTTAGGAATGGGACTGGGGTTTTAAGTAGTCTTGTCAGCCTCTCAGTGAGAGCATTGACGAATGCTAGAGATGCAGGCTACACCCAGTTCCAACAGCAAAACAAGGACTGGGTTTTTACTCAAACCTGTTTGTAGTTCCCAAAAAGGAAGGAACTTTCAGGCCAATCCTGGACTTAAAAATCCTAAACAAATTCCTCAGAGTTCCATCATTCAAAATGGAAACCATTCGGACAATCTTACCAATGATCCAGGAGGGTCAATATATGACTACCGTGGACTTAAAGGATGCGTACCTGCATATTCCTATCCACAAAGATCACCATCAGTTCCTGAGGTTCGCCTTTCTGGACAAGCATTACCAGTTCGTGGACCTTCCCTTCGGATTGGCCACTGCTCCCAGAATTTTCACAAAGGTGCTAGGGTCCCTTCTAGCGGTGCTAAGACCAATGGGCATTGCAGTAGCACCTTACCTAGACGACATCTTAATACAAGCGTCATCCTTTCACAAAGCAAAGGCTCATACAGACATTGTTCTAGCCTTTCTAAGGTCTCACGGGTGGAAGGTGAACGTAGAAAAGAGTTCTCTGTCCCCGTTCACAAGGGTTCCCTTCCTGGGAACAATATTAGACTCGGTAGAAATGAAAATCTTTCTGACGGAGGTCAGGAAGTTAAAACTTTTGAACACTTGTCGAGTTCTTCATGCCATTCCTCAACCCTCCGTGGCTCAGTGCATGGAGGTAATAGGACTAATGGTTGCGGCAATGGACGTGGTCCCTTTTGCTCAAATTCATTTAAGACCACTGCAACTGTGCATGCTCAAACAGTGGAATGGGGATTATGCAGATTTGTCTCCCCAGATACAAATGGACCAGAAAACCAGAGACTCACTCCTCTGGTGGTTGTCTCAGGATCACCTGTCGCAGGGAATGAGTTTCCGCAGACCGGAGTGGATCATTGTCACGACCGACGCCAGCCTCTTAGGCTGGGGTGCGGTCTCGGACTCCCTGAAAGCTCAGGGTCTATGGTTTCGGGAAGAATCTCTTCTCCTGATAAACATTTTGTAATTGAGAGCGATATTCAATGCGCTCCAGGCCTGGCCTCAGCTAGCGGAGGTCAAATTCATCAGATTTCAGTCGGACAACATCACGACTGTAGCGTACATCAATCATCAGGGGGGAACAAAGAGTTCCCTGGCGATGAGGGAGGTATCCAAGATCATCAAATGGGCAGAGGATCACTCCTGACATCTATCCGCAATTCACATCCCAGGAGTGGACAACTGGGAGGCGGATTATCTGAGTCGTCAGACTTTCTGGGGGAGTGGGAACTCCACCCGGAGGTTTTTGTCCAGTTAACCCAACTATGGGGCTTTCCAGATCTGGATCTGATGGCGTCACGCCAGAACGCCAAAGTTCCACGTTACGGGTCCAGGGATCCCAAGGCGACATTGGTAGATGCCTTAGTGGCGCCTTGGTCGTTCAATCTAGCTTATGTCTTTCCACCGTTTCCTCTTCTCCCTCGGCTAGTAGCCAGAATCAAGCAGGAGAAGGCTTCGGTATTTCTGATAGCTCCTGCGTGGCCACGCAGGTCTTGGTATGCAGACCTGGTGGATATGTCATCGGCTCCACCATGGAAGCTACCTTTTGAGGCAGGACCTTCTAATCCAAGGTCCATTCAAGCATCCAAACCTAGTTTCTCTGCAACTGACTGCTTGGAGATTGAACGCTTAATTCTAGCTAAGCGTGGGTTCTCTGAATCAGTTATAGATACTCTGATCCAGGCTAGAAAGCCTGTTACCAGGAAAATTTACCATAAGATATGGCGGAAATATCTTTGTTGGTGCGAATCCAAGGGTTACTCATGGAGTAAGATTAGGATTCCAAGGTTACTATCCTTTCTCCAAGAAGGATTGGAGAAAGGGTTGGCAGCTAGTTCTCTAAAGGGACAGATATCTGCTCTGTCTGTTCTGTTGCATAAGCGTCTGGCAGCCGTGCCAGATGTTCAGGCGTTTGTACAGGCCTTAGTCAGAATCAAGCCTGTCTACAGACCTGTGGCTCCTCCATGGAGTCTAAATTTAGTTCTTTCAGTTCTTCAAGGGGTTCCGTTTGAACCTCTACATTCCATAGATATTAAGTTATTATCTTGGAAAGTTTTGTTTTTGGTAGCTATTTCTTCTGCTAGAAGAGTTTCTTTGTCTGCTTTGCAGTGTAATTCACCCTATCTGGTGTTCCATACAGATAAGGTCGTTTTGCGTAACAAACCTGGTTTTCTTCCAAAAGTGGTTTCCAATAAGAATATTAACCAGGAAATAGTTGTTTCTTCTCTGTGTCCTAATCCAGTTTCTAACAAGGAACGTCTGTTACACAATCTTGATGTGGTTCGTGCTTTAAAGTTTTATCTAAAAGCAACTAAAGACTTCAGACAAACATCGTCCTTGTTTGTCGTCTATTCTCGCAAGAGGAGAGGTCAAAAAGCGACTGCTACCTCTCTGTCTTTCTGGCTGAAAAGCATCATCCGGTTGGCTTATGAGACTGCTGGAAGGCAGCCTCCTGAACGAATTACAGCTCATTCCACTAGAGCTGTGGCTTCCACATGGGCTTTCAAGAATGAGGCTTCTGTTGAACAGATCTGTAAGGCAGCGACTTGGTCTTCACTGCATACATTTGCCAAATTTTACAAATTCAATACTTTTGCTTCTTCGGAGGCTATTTTTGGGAGAAAGGTTTTGCAAGCAGTGGTGCCTTTCGTTTAGGTTACCTGACTTGTTCCCTCCCTTCATCCGTGTCCTAAAGCTTTGGTATTGGTTCCCACAAGTAAGGATGAAGCCGTGGACCGGATACACAAATGTAAGAGAAAACAGAATTTATGCTTACCTGATAAATTTCTGAGGGGAGCTATATGGACAGCTCTGCTGTGTGCTCTCTTTGCCACTTCCTGTAGGGATTAAGAATATCCCCACAAGTAAGGATGAAGCCGTGGACCGGATACACCGTAAGAGAAAGAAATTTATCAGGTAAGCATAAATTCTGTTTTTTATAAGCGCAAGCTATGGAGGACTCTGATGCATTAGAGGGTACTCCCTCTCTACCTAAATCTAATGCCTGTCTATATTGTGAGGAGGCCACTGTGTACCTGCCTACCCACATGCCTTGATAAAGTAATTTTATTTAAGAAAGCTAATATGTTTAGTACTACTGAGCCTTCCACCTCTGAGAAAACTCTCCGTCCTGTGAGGTGCGTACCCTACAGTCATCTCCTAATGCACATGCAGCTTCCCGTAGCACTCCTAATCCTCCACATGGAGGGGCCCTTTTCTCTTGTTAAGTGTATCCAGTCCACGGATCATCCATTACTTATGGGATATATTCTCCTTCCCAACAGGAAGTTGCAAGAGTCCACCCACAGCAAAGCTGCTATATAGCTCCTCCCCTAACTTCCATTCCCAGTCATTCTCTAGCAAGTCTCAACATAGGTCGTGAGAGTCTGTGGTTTTTTATACTTAGTTTATTTCTTCAATCAAAAGTTTGTTATTTTTAAATGGCACCGGAGTGTGCTGTTTATCTCAGGCAGTATTTGGAAGAAGAATCTGCCTGCGTTTTTTCTATGATCTTAGCAGACGTAACTAAGATCCAGTTGCTGTTCTCACACATTCTGAGGAGTAAGGTACTTCAGAGGGGGAATGGCGTGCAGGTTTTCCTGCAAATAAGGTATGTGCAGTAAAATATTTTTCTAAGGAATGGAATTGACTAAGAAAATACTGCTGATACCGAAGTAATGTAAGTACAGCCTTTAAATGCAGTGAAAGCGACTGGTACCAGGCTGATTGATAAAGATATATGCTAAGGTATGTGCAGTAATATATTTTTCTAAGGAATGGAATTGACTAAGAAAATACTGCTGATACCGAAGTAATGTAAGTAAAGCCTTAAATGCAGTGATAGCGACTGGATCAGGCTTATTAATAGACATACATACTCTTATAAGAATGTGTTTTAAAACGTTTGCTGGCATGTTTAATCATTTTTTAACATATGTTTGGTGATAAAACTTATTGGGGCCTAATTTTTCCACATGGCTGGCTTAAATTTTGCATAGAAACCGTTATAGGGAAGGTAATCCACAGCTCAGCTGTGGCAGTTTTGTTGTGTTTGTTTTTTTTTTTTTATCTGTTTTTTGCATTAAGGGGTTAATCATCCATTTGCAAGTGGGTGCAATGCTCTGTTAACTTATTACATGTACTGTAAAAATTTCGTTTGATTTACTGCCTTTTTTCACTGTTTTTCAAATTTTGACAAAATTTGTTTCTCTTAAAGGCACAGTAACGTTTGCTATATTTGCTTGTTAACTTGATTTAAAGTGTTTTCCAAGCTTACTAGTCTCTTTATTAGTTCTAACATGTCTAACATAGAGGAGGCTCTGTGTTTATTATGTTTAAAGCCATGGTGGAACCCCATTTTAGAATGTGTACCAGATGTACTGATTTCATGTTAAACAATAAAGATCATTTTTTGTATTTAAAAACATTATCACCAGAGGATTCTGTCGAGGGGGAAGTTATGCCGACTAACTCTCCCCACGTGTCAGACCCTTTGACTCCCGCTCCAGGGACTCACGCTCAAATGGCGCCAAGTATATCAATGGCGCCCATAGCGTTTATTTTACAAGACATGGCAAAGGTTGTGTATAATACACTGGCAGCAGTATTAGTCAGACTACCTGAAATTAAAGGAAAGCAAAACAGCTCTGGGGGTAGATACAGAGCATACAGACGCTTTAAGAACCATGTCTGATACTACCTCACAATATGCTTAGTCTGTGGGTGATATTTGTGACTCAGGGAAGATGATTTAACCTGATTCTGATATTTCTACATTTAAAATTTATGCTTGAGAACCTCCACTTGTTGCTCAGGAAGGCTTTAGCTGCTCTGAATGAATGTGTACAATCGCAGTGCCAGAGAAATTGTGTAGACTGGATAAATAATATGCAGTGCCGGTGTGTACTTATGTTTTTCCAATACCTAAAGAGGTTTACTAAAATTTTTCATAAGGAATGGGATAGACCAGGTGTGCCGTTCTCTTCCCCTCCTATTTTTTAGAAGAATGTTTTCTAATAGTTGCCACCCACACGGGACTTATGGCAGACAGTTCCTAAGGTGGAGAGAAGAGTTTCTACTCTAGCTAAGCGTACCACTACCTCTGGCGAGGACTGTTGTGCTTTTTTAGATCCAATGGATAAAAAATGTTTATTCAACAAGGTTTTATCCTGCAGCCCCTTTCACGCATTGCTCCTGTCACTGCTGCTGCGGCGTTCTGGTTTGAGTCTCTTGATGAGGCTTTACAGGCTCCATTGGATGAATATATTTGACAAGCTTAGAGCACTTAAGCTAGCCAATTCCTTTGTTTTCTGATGCCTTTGTTCCTTTGACTAGACTAACGGCTAAGAATTCTGTTTTTTACTATACTGGCGAGCAGAGCGCTATGGCTTATATCATGGTCAGCTGTCGTGACTTTAATAAATAAGCTACTTAACTTCCCTTCAAGGGGCAGACCCTATTCAGGCCTAGTTTGAAGGAGATTATTACTTATATCACTGGAGGAAAAGATCATGCCCTTCCTCAGGACAGGTCCAAATCAAGGGACAAAAAAGGCCTAATTTTCGTGCCTTTCGAAAATTCAAGGCAGGTGTGGCATCAACTTCCTCTAAGGCAAAATAAGAGGGAACTTTTGCTCAGTCCAAGGCGGTCTGGAGACAACCGGACCTGGAACAAAGATAAGCAGGTCAAGGAGCCTGCTGCTGCCTCTAAAACAGCATGAGGAACGGACCCCTATCTGGTAACGGATCCTATAGGGGGCAGACTTCATTCTTCGCCCAGGCGTGGGCAAGAGATGCCCAGGATCCCTGGGCATTGGAAATTATACCCCAGAGATATCTTCTGGATTTCAAAGCTTTCCCCCCCCAAAAAGGGGAGTTTTTGCCTTTCACATTTATCTGCAAACCAGATAAAGAAAGAGACATTCTTGCATTGTGTACGTGACCCATTCAGTTCCAATAGAGGAACAGGGACACAGTTTTCCTCAAATCGGTTTGTGGTTCCCAAGGAAAGGAAACCTTCAGACCTATTTTGGATCTAAAAGATCTTAAACAAATTCTTTAGAATTCTATCATTTAAGATGGAAACTATTCGTACCATCTTAACTATGATCCAGGAGAGTCAATAGAGGACTACAATGGATTTGAAGGATGCTTATCCTCACATTACGATGCATAAAGATCACCATCGGTTTTTCAGGTTTGCCTTTCTAGACAGGCATTACCAGTTTGTAGCTCTTTCCTTTGGGTTAACTACAGCCCCTAGAATCTTTATGGAGGTTCTGGGGTCACTTTGGCGGTCCTTAGGCTGCGGGGCATAGAAGTGGCCCCTTATTTAGACGACATCCTGATACAGGCGTCAAACATCCAAGTTGCCAAGTCTCATACGGACGTAGTACTGGCATTTCGCATGGGTGGAAAGTGAACAAGGAAAGAGTTCTCTATCCCCAATATCAAGGGTTTCCCTCCTAGGGATTCTGATAGATTTTGTAGAAATTAAAATTTACCTGACGGAGTCCAGGTTGTCAAAGTTTCTAAATTTCTGCCGTGTTCTTCATTCCATCCGCGCCCTTTGGTGGCTCAGTACATGAATGTAATCGGCTTAATGGTAGCGGCAAGGGACATAGTACTGTTTGCACGCCTACATTTCAGACCACTGCAACTATGCATGCTCAGCCAGAGGAACGGGGATTACACAGATTTGTTCTCCTGTTAAATCCGGACCAAGAAACCAGAGATTCTCTTCTCTGGTGACTATCTCGGGTCCATCTGTCCAAGGGTATGACCTTCCGCAGGTCAGATGGGACAATTGTTACAACAGATGCCAGCCTTTTAGGTTGGGATACAGTCTGGAACTCCCTGAAGGCTCAGGGATAGTGGACTCAGGAGGAGACCCTCCTTCTAATGAATATTCTGGAACTGGGAGCGATATTCCATGCTCTTCATACTTGGCCTCAGTTAGCAACTCTGAGGTACATCATATTTCAGTCGGACAATTTCACGACTGTGGCTTACATCAACCATCAAGGGGGAACAGAAGTTCCCTAGCAATGTTAGAAGTCTTAAAATAATTCACTGGACAGAGACTCACTCTTGTCTAAAAGCTATCCCTATCCCAGGTGTTGAGAACTGGGAGGCAGATTTTCTAAGTCGTCAGACTTTTCATCCGGGGGAGTGGGAATTCCCTCCGGAGGGGTTTGCACAAGATCAAGCAGGAGAGTGCTTTGGTGCTTTTGACAGCGCCTGCGTGGCCACGCAGGACCTGGTATGCCGATCTGGTGGACATGTCATCCTTTCCACCACGGTCTCTGCTTCTGAGACAGGACCCTCTACCTCAGGGTCTTTTCAACCATCTAAATATAACTAATCTGAGATGGACTGCCTGGAGACAGAACGCTTGATGTTATCAAAGCATGGCTTCTCCGAGTCAGTAATTGATACCTTAATACAGGCATAAAAGCCTGTCTCTAGGAAAATTTAACATAAGATATGGTGTAAATATCTTATTGTTATGAATCCAAGGGTTACTCATGGAGTAAAGTCTGGATTCCCAGGATATTATCTTTTCTCCAAGATGATTTTGAGAAAAGGGTTGTCAGCTAGTTCTTTAAAAGGACAGATTTTTACTCTGTCTATTCTTTTGCACAAGCGTCTGGCAGGTATTCTAGACGTTCAGGCATTTGGTCAGGCTTTGGTTAGAACCAAGCCTGTGGTTAAAAATGTTGCTCCGCCATGGAGCTTAAAGCTGGTTCTTAAGGTTCTTCAAGGAGTTCCATTTGAACCTTTTCATTCCATAGATATCAAACTTCTATCTTGGAAAGTTCCTTTTTGGTAGCTTTTTCCTCGGCTCATAGAGTCTCCGAGTTATCTGCGTTGCAATGTGATTCTCCTTATCTGGTTCTCCGTACGGATAAGGTAGTCCTGTGTACCAACCTGGGTTTTTACCTAAGGTGGTATCTAACAAGAATATCACTCAAGAGATTGTTGTTCCATTCTTGTATCCTAATCCTTCTTCAAAGAAGGAACGTCTATTACACAATTTGGACGTGGTTCGTGTTTTAAAGTTTTACTTACAAGCTACTACAGATTTTCATCAAACATTCACCTTGTTTGTTGTCTATTCTGGACAGAGGAGAGGTCAAAGGACTTCAGCAACCTCTCTGTCTTTTTGGTTAAAAAGCATAATTCATTTAGCTTATGAGACTGCTGGACAGCAGCCTCCTGAAGGGATTACAGCTCATTCTACTAGAGCTGTGGTTTTCACTTGGGCCTTTTTTTAAATGTGGCTTCTGTTGAACAGATTACAAGACGGAGTCTTGGTCTGCGTTTCATACTTTTTCAAATTTAACAAATTTGATACCTTGCTTCTTCGGAGGCTATTTTTGGGAGAAAGGTTTTTTTTTTTTTACAGGCAGTGGTAACTTCCGTTTAAGTACCTGCCTTGTCCCTCCCATCATCCGTGTACTTTAGCTTTGGTATTGGTATCCCATAAGTAATGGATGATCCGTGGACTGGATACACTTAACAAGAGAAAACATAATTTATTCTTACCTGATAAATTTATTTCTCTTGTAGTGTATCCAGTCCACGGCCCGCCCTGTCACTTTAAGGCAGGTAATTTTTCCATTAAACTACAGTCACCACTGCACCCTATGGTTTTCCTTTCTCTGCATGTTTTCGGTCGAATGACTGGTAATGGCAGTTAGGGGAGGAGCTATATAGCAGCTTTGCTGTGGGTGGACTCTTGCAACTTCCTGTTGGGAAGGAGAATATATCCCATAAGTAATGGATGATCCGTGGACTGGATACACTACAAGAGAAATAAATTTATCAGGTAAGCATAAATTATGTTTTACCGCCAGACTTTACTGAACAGTTACAGACGGCAGTGTCTGCGGCCTTTAGTGCTTTACCTCGCCCTGCTAAGTGCAAGCGAAAGGCTAAATATTGCTATCCTTCCCAGGGGTCATCTACTAGCTTATTGGATTTATCGGATACTAGATTATCCACGGATGAAGACACCTCTGATACTTCGGAGGATGTTCTTTCTGGGTCTGAATCTGCTGCCTCTAAACCTACAGCTGCGGAGGAACCAGACTTTAGATTTAGGATTAAACACTTATGCTTTCTGCTAAAGGAAGTGTTAGCTACTTTAGAGGTTCCAGAACCTAAATTACCTGAAGAACCCTGTATTCCTAAATTAGATAAGGTCTACGAGGACAGGGTTGTACCACAGACTTTCCCGGTTCCCGTAAAGATGGCGAACATTATTAAGAATAAATGGGAAAGACTTGGTTCTTCTTTTTCCTCTTCTTTTAAGAAATTAGTCCCGGTTCCGTACTCTCAATTGGAATTGTGGGGTTCCCTTCCTAAGGTGGATGGCACTATATCAATGCTTGCTAAGCGCATTACTATCCCTCTTGAAGATAGTTCGTCATTTAAGGAGCCCATGGATAAGAAGCTGTAAACTCTGTTAAAAAAGATGTTTCAACATATGGGATATTTGTTTCAACTGGCAGCGACTTTTGCTGCGGTTGCTGGAGCGGTGACCTACTGGTGCGACTCCTTATCTGAATTGATCGAGGTGGAAGGTCCCCTCAACGCAATCCAGGAAAGAATTAAGGCCTTAAAGGGTAGCTGCTAATTTAATTTGTTATGCAAATGTGCAGATTATTCGCCTGAATGCCAAGGCTTCAGGTTTTTCTGTGCTAGCCCGTAGTGCACTCTGGCTGAAGTCATGGTCTGCGGACATGACTTCAAAGTCTAGACTTCTTTCCCTTCCATTTAAAGGGCCATAATACCCAAATGTTTAAGCACTTGAAAGTGATGCAGTATAGCTGTAAAAAGCTGACTAGAAAATATCACCTGAACATCTCTATGTAAAAAAAAAAAAAAGATATTTTACCTCAAAAGTTTCTCAGTCGCCACATCCCATTCTAAAGGATTTCTAAGCAGCATATCAGTATGTCTGTCCCGGGACAGCGGAAAGGGCGAGCTTACGTGCACTCATGTTATTTCCCTATTCAGTTTAAAGGAAGTTTGCTATGAAATCTAATGAGGGTTAAGTAAAATCTCATTAGATCACAGTAAAAGAGTTCATGACCTCAGTACTGCTGATGCTGATTGGCTGCTGTTCATTTCTTCATTTTTTTATTTTTTTTACCTGCAGCTGAGTATAACTTCTTATACAGAACTTACTCTGCTGTGCTGAGGAGATTGTGAGGTAAAATATCTTCGTTTTTTACATAGAGATGCTCAGGTGATATTTTCCTGTCAGCTTTTTACAGTTATACTGCATCAGTTTCAAGTGATTTAGCATAGGAGTATTATGTCCCTTTAAGGGTAAAATTCTCTTTGGTCCAGGCCTGGACTCTATCATATCCACGGTTACTTTAGACAAGGGTGCCTTTTTACCACAGGATAATAAGAACAAACCTAAGGGACAAGTTCTTATTTTTGTGCTCCTTTCGTTCTGACAAATTGCAACATCAGCAGCCCTCTACGAAGCCTGAGCAGTCCAAGGGAACTCTGAAACCTTCTCAGTCCTGGAATAAATCCAAGCAGAACAAGAAGCCAGCCGAGTCGAAGTCGGCATGAAGGGGGGGCCCCTGGCCTTAGATCTGGTACGGGCAGACTATCTCTATTTTCGGAAGCTTGGTTTGGGGACGTGCAAGTCCCGTGGGTACTAGAGGTCATCGCTCAGGGATACAGGCCAGATAAGATAGAAGTCTTTCCACCGTACCGGTACCTCCAGCAGAGAGAGGTCTGGGATACTACTCAAACCTTTTTGTGGTACCAAAGAAGGAGGGTACTTTTGGTCCGATTCTGGACCTAAAGTGCTTGAACAAATTCCTGGCTGTCCCCTCGTTCAAGATGGAGACAATAGGTAAATTCTTCCCTCAGTCCAGGAAGGACAATTCATGACAATGATAGACCTGAAGGATGTCTACCTTCACATCCCTATACACAAGGAACACTTCCTTCAAGTTCCTAAGATTTGCGTTCCTAGACCAGCCCTTCCAGTTTATTGCACTTCCGTTTGGTCTAGTTACTGCTCCAAGAATTTTTCCGAAGGTTCTAAGGGCTCTGCTCGCAGTGGCCAGAACCAGAGGGATGGCAGTGGTGCTGTACTTAGACGATATTTTGGTTCAAGCACCGTCCTGTCGTCTAGCAGAGACCCATTCGAAAGCCCTTCTTTCTCTTCTTCGATCTCATGGATGGAAGATAAACTTAGAAAAGAGTTCTCTTATTCCCAGTACCAGGGTGGAGTTTCTTGGTACGATAATAGACTCCATATCCATGAGGATATTTCTTACAGACCCGAGACGTTACAAGCTAACTTCCAATTGTCTTGCAATCCAGACCTCCTTCAGGCCATCTGTGGCTCCGTGTATGGAGGTAATTGGGCTCATGGTGTCCTGCATGGACATCATCCCCTTTGCAGATTCCATCTCAGACCTCTTCAGCTGTGCATGCTGAGACAGTGGAACAACAATCATTCAGATCTGTCTCAACCGATTTCTCTGGACAGCTGATTTACAGAATCGCTCTCCTGGTGGCTCTGTCCAGATCACCTTCTTGAGACCATCCTGGGAGATTGTGAATATGGATGCGAGTCTCACAGGATGGGGAGATGTTTGGGGTGCAAGGAACGCACAGGACCTGTGGACTCGAGAGGAATCCCTCCTCCTGATCAACATCTTGGAGCTTCGAGCGATCTTCAATGCTCTGAGGGCTTGGCCCCTTCTGGGTTCGGCTCAGTTTTCCAGATTCCAATTGGACAACATAACCTCAGTGACTTACATCAACCATCTGGGGGGAACGAGGAGATCCCTAGCAATGAGGGAAGTATCTTGGATTCTCTAATGGGCGGAGGCCAACAACTGCTCGCTGTCAGCGATCCACATTCCGAGTGTGGACAACTGGGAGGCGGATTTCTTCAGCAGACAATCTTGTCATCCGGGGAATGGTCTCTCCATCCTGAGGTGTTTGCGGAGATATGCAGCAGATGGGGGACACTGGAGATAAATCTCATGGCGTCCCGGCTTAATTCCAAGCAACCCAGATATGGGTTGCGGTCCAGAGCTCCTCAGGCGGCGCTACTATATGCATTAGCAGTGCCTTGGAGGTTCAGTCTGGTCTACATTTTCCATCAATTACCACTTCTAACTTGTGTAGTGGCCCGCATCAAGCAGGAGCGAGCATCAGTGATTCTAATTGCTCCATCGTTGCCTCGGAGGATGTGGTTCGCAGACTTGGTGGGGATGTCCTCATCTCCTCCACGGAGGTTACCTTGTCGCAGGTATCTGCTGGAACAAGGTCCTTTTGTTCATCAAAATCTAGATTCTCTGAGGCTGACTGCATGGAGATTGAATGCTTAGTCTTTATAAGGTGTGGAGGACCTACTTATTCTGGTGTGAAGAGTGTGGATTTCCCTAGCATAAAGTCAGGGTTTCCAGTATTCTTTCCTTTCTACAGGATGGTCTGGAGAAGGGTCTTTCGGCTAGCTACCTTAAGGGACAGATTTCGGCCCTATCTGTTTTACTGCACAAGAGGCTCGCTGAGCTACCAGACGTCCAGTCTTTTGTTCAGGCTCTGACTAGAATCAGGCCTTTGTTTCGATCTAGCGCTCCTCCTTGGAGTTAAAACTTGTTCTTAAGGTTTTGCAGTGTTTTTGCTTCAGCTGGTGTTCGTCAGACCTATCTGAGCTTGCTGCTCAAGGTTTCGTTTCTGAATATTTCTGTATTCTGCGCTACGTTTTAGCAACTTGGGGACCTTCGTCTTCAGTTGCTTTTTAGAGTGTGGTTGCACTGTGTTATGGGGAAGAGCTTCTCTGTTTCAGACTCCCGGCCTTTTTCCTGTGGTTTCTGTATTTCTGGGGTCTGGGCTTTGGATTTTTCCTCCCCTTGTTTCTATAATACTGGTGGGTCTCTGTTGGTCTGGAGTTGCTTATGGTAGCGGGACAGCTAGCTCAGCATACTAATGCACTGTGGCTACTCTGCGCTGTGGCAAACCGAGAGTTGCAAGTTCGATCCCCCGCAAGTTCTACTCAGCCTTCCTCCTTTTGAGGTTGATAAGATAAGCAGCGCCTTGAGTCCCTTAAGGGGGATTAGCCACGCTTTAAAAGAACATTCATGTTTTATCCGTGTGTTTTCTTTCTTTAGTAAGGGTTGTGTTGTTTGGAGACCGACTGCTGGGCGACAGTGTCTCCTGGAGGGCTGTTGACTCAGTTGAGTCTAGTTCCTGCGGTCTCTAGCAAGGCTTGTGGACTATCTGTGGTCAGGGTCCTTGGGCCTTTTCTTTTTCAAAGTTGTTCTCGGCTTTGGACAAAGCGGGATGTTGTTGGGTAGGGGGTTTCAGGCCTTGTGCCCTCAGAATGGGCTGCCTCTTGTACCCTCCCGTTTTTGCATTCAGTGTCCTCTATAGCTTTGGTATTGTTTTCCCAAAAGTAATAAATGCAGCTGTGGACTCTTTCCATTTATGAAGAAAAAACTGCCAAATTAAAATTGAAGAGAGGGCGGGGTGGTGGACTCTCCATGCCCGAAAAGAAAGAAATTTTGCCTGCCTGATAATTTTCTTTTCTTCAGATGGAAAGATTCCACAGCTCCCCGCGCGTATTTTTCTGTGGGACGTCTGTTATTTTTGTTCTTCTGGCAACTTTTAACCCTGATATTTCTTCTGATATTTCTACTGTTCCTTGTTTCCTCGGTAGAATGAGGTATTTAAGCCTTTGGCTGGGGTGTCTTTGCCTCCTCCTGGTGGCCAGGTTCTGAATTCCCAAAAGTAATGAATGCAGCTGTAGACTCTTTTTCCATTTGAAGAAAAGAAAATGATCATATTAACGTCTGGCAGATTCGCTAGATGTTCAAGCTTTTGTTCAGGCCCTGGTCAGAATCAGGCCTGTGTTTGAACCTGTTGCTCCTCCTTGGAGCCTTAACTTTGTTCTTAAAGTTTTGCATCAGGCTCTGTTTGAGTCAATGCATTCTGTTGATATTAAAATGTTATCTTGGAAGGTTTTGTTCCTTCTCGCTATTTCTTCCGCTCGCAGAGTTTCTGAGCTTTCAGCTTTGCATTGTGATTTCCCTTACCTTATTTTTCATGCGGACAAGGCAGTCCTTCATACTAAGTTAGATTTCTCCAACATAGGTGTGTCCGGTCCACGGCGTCATCCTTACTTGTGGGATATTCTCTTCCCCAACAGGAAATGGCAAAGAGCCCAGCAAAGCTGGTCACATGATCCCTCCTAGGCTCCGCCTTCCCCAGTCATTCTCTTTGCCGTTGCACAGGCAACATCTCCACGGAGATGGCTCAGAGTTTTTTGGTGTTTAAATGTAGTTTTTATTCTTCTATCAAGAGTTTGTTATTTTAAAATAGTGCTGGTATGTACTATTTACTCTGAAACAGAAAAGAGATGAAGATTTCTGTTTGTAAGAGGAAAATGATTTTAGCAACCGTTACTAAAATCGATGGCTGTTTCCACACAGGACTGTTGAGAGGAATTAACTTCAGTTGGGGGAAACAGTGAGCAGACTTTGGCTGCTTGAGGTATGACACATTTCTAACAAGACTTGGTAATGCTGGAAGCTGTCATTTTCCCTATGGGATCCGGTAAGCCATTTTCTTAATTTTCAATATAAGAATAAAAGGGCTTCACAAGGGCTTTAAAGACTGGTAGACATTTTTCTGGGCCAAAACGATTACTTTATAAGCATATTTATTGGTTTATAACTTTGGAGAGTTATTTTAATCTTGGGAATTTTATTAAAAAAACGGCAGGCACTGTATTGGACACCTTTTTCACTGGGGGCCTTTTCTAGTCATAGGCAGAGCCTCATTTTCGCGCCACTAATGCGCAGTTGTTTTTGAGAAGCAAGGCATGCAGATGCATGTGTGAGGAGCTCAGATCCACTGAAAAAGCTTATTGAAGGCGTCATTTGGTATCGTATTCCCCTCTGGGCTTGGTTGGGTCTCAGCAAAGCAGATACCAGGGACTGTATAGGGGTTAAATGTAAAAACGGCTCCGGTTCCGTTATTTTAAGAGTTAAAGCTTTCAAATTTGGTGTGCAATACTTTTAAGGCTTTATGACACTGTGGTGAAATTTTGGTGAATTTTGAACATTTCCTTCATACTTTTGCGTATATTCAGTAAAAAAGTGTGTTCAGTTTAAAATTTAAAGAGACAGTAACTGTTTTATTTTAAAACGTTTTTTGTGCTTTGTTATCAAGTTTATGCCTATTAACATGTCTGAACTATCAGATAGACGATGTTCTGTATGTTCGGAAGCCAAGGTTCCTCTCCATTTAAATATATGTGATGAAGGCGGCTGTGCCAGATGTTCAGGCTTTTGTTCAGGCTCTGGTTAGAATCAAGCCTGTTTACAAACCTTTGACTCCTCCTTGGAGTCTCAATTTAGTTCTTTCAGTTCTTCAAGGGGTTCCGTTTGAACCCTTACATTCCGTAGATATTAAGTTATTATCTTGGAAAGTTTTGTTTTTGGTTGCAATTTCTTCTGCTAGAAGAGTTTCAGAGTTATCTGCTCTGCAGTGTTCTCCTCCTTATCTGGTGTTCCATGCAGATAAGGTGGTTTTGCGTACTAAACCTGGTTTTCTTCCGAAAGTTGTTTCTAACAAAAATATTAACCAGGAGATAGTTGTGCCTTCTTTGTGTCCGAATCCAGTTTCAAAGAAGGAACGTTTGTTGCACAATTTGGATGTAGTTCGTGCTCTAAAATTCTATTTAGAGGCTACAAAGGATTTCAGACATACATCTTCCTTGTTTGTTGTTTATTCTGGTAAAAGGAGAGGTCAAAAAGCAACTTCTACCTCTCTCAAATTTGATACTTTTGCTTCTTCTGAGGCTATTTTTGGGAGAAAGGTTTTGCAAACCGTGGTGCCTTCAATCTAGGTGACCTGATTTGCTCCCTCCCATCATCCGTGTCCTAAAGCTTTGGTATTGGTTCCCACAAGTAAGGATGACGCCGTGGACCGGACACACCTATGTTGGAGAAAACAGAATTTATGTTTACCTGATAAATTACTTTCTCCAACGGTGTGTCCGGTCCACGGCCCGCCCTGGTTTTTTAATCAGGTCTGATGATTTAATTTCTCTAACTACAGTCACCACGGTATCATATGATTTCTCCTATGCAAATATTCCTCCTTTACGTCGGTCGAATGACTGGGGAAGGCGGAGCCTAGGAGGGATCATGTGACCAGCTTTGCTGGGCTCTTTGCCATTTCCTGTTGGGGAAGAGAATATCCCACAAGTAAGGATGACGCCGTGGACCGGACACACCGTTGGAGAAAGTAATTTATCAGGTAAACATAAATTCTGTTTTTGTCGCTAAGGTTGTGTCGTATTGAAATATCAATCAGGAAATTGTTGTTCCTTCCTTTTTGTCTGTTACATAACTTGAATGTGGTGCATGCTGTAAAATTTCATCTTCAAGCTACTAAAGATTGTAGACAATCTTCTGCCCTTTTTGTTGTTTTGTCTGGCAAGCGTAAGGGTTAGAAGGCCACTTCTACTACTGTCTCTCTGGTTGAGAAGTGTTATCCATTTTAGCTTATGAGACAGCTGGACAGCAGCCTCCTGAGAGAATTACGGCTCATTCCACCAGGGCTGTCTCTTCTTCCTGGGCTTTCAAGAATAAAGTTTCTGTGGATCAAATTTGCTAGGCGGCAACATGGTCCTCTTTGCATACTTTTTCCAAATTCTACAAATTTTATACTTTTGCCTCGGCTGAGGGCTCTTTTGGGAGAATGGTTCTTCTAGCTTGGGTATTGGTTCCCACTAGTAATTGGAATGAAGTTGTGGAATCTCCATGCCATAGGAAAGAAAGTAAAATCTATGCTTAACTAATTATTTATTTCCGGGCATGGAGAGTCCACCACCCCGCCCTCTCTTCGATTTTAATTAGGCAATTTTTTCTTCATAAAGAGTCCACAGCTTGATTCATTACTGTTGGGAATTCAGAACCTGGCCATCAGGAGGAGGCAAAGACACCCCAGCCAAAGGCTTAAATACCTCCCCCACTTCCCTCATCCCCCCAGTCATTCTTTGCCTTTCGTCCCAGGAGGTTGGCAGAGAAGTGTTAGAAGTTTTCGATAGTCTCTTATGGAGGGTAGTACTCTTCGGCATGGGACTGGAATTTTAAGTAGTCTCTCAGTGAGAGCATGGGTGAAAGTTAGAGTCCGGAGTGCGAAACTATCCCGACTCATATTAACAGTTCCACAAGCAATCAGCGTTAACAGGTTTTGCTGCCTGCTTTCTTCTCTCAAGTCCATGGTAGAAGCGACGCTACTATCTGTCACGCTTGAAGGGCCGTGTTCCTGTTCCATGGCGTAGATTCCGGTAAGATTGTTTAATTTTACTTTCATCATGGATGTATTGTAATTACTACTGTATATCCGAGTGGAGCTACAACCTTTCGGGGATAGCCTTAACATAGGGTCTTAGTGAGACTCCTTTTGTATCTTATGTAATCGAGGCTCAATATCTCCTAAGGGGGGTTATTGAACAGGGTTTTTTTTAATCATGTTTATGTGATTCTATATGCTACTGTGTAGTGAAACTTCAGCTCATGGCTATTTTGGAACATAACGGCCTATGTCTAGCGATGTGACCTTTACGGTCGGGCACGCTTTTTTCATGGACTGCACGGTTTACCTTGTGACCGGGCGTGGTCACATCTTTAGCTCTCCATTTCCGCATTCCTGACCGTGTGGCGACAGAGAAATTCTGGTCCGCTAGTATGTCTGGTTCACAGGAGGTGGTGAGTGTCCCAGCGGTGTAAGGTGCCATTTAGATTTTTCTTATTGGTCCATTTTTTAATCAATATCCCAGTTATGGAGGATTCTGATTTTGTGGAGACGGATGTCTGTGATTCAGATTCTACTTCTTACGAAGAATATGAATTGCCCCAGGTGATGCATGCCCATCAGTTATGTTCCGAATGCTGTTTTTAGAGTGCTCTGTTCCTCGAGATTGGGGAATCAGGGGCCTGCTGAATTATCCGCCTCTGGGGATTCTATTTCCCACAAGGCGAGTTCCCTACCAAGAACTCTACTACGCATGCAGGTAACCCAAACGCTTTTCCTTCTATGGAGAGTGGCCTGTTCCCACCGGAGGTTATGACACGGTTCCGCATGGCCATATTTTTGGCGCTGGTGCATCTGCACCTCCCGGGAGTGTACTCACGATATTGTCCGTGTTCCGTTAACTGGGGCTCGTCAGGCATGGGATTGCCTGGTCCAGTTCAGCCCTCCGGGGGACCGACTGCCCCTGAGGCTTCAGGGGTCAACCTTCGGGGCCGGTGTCTTCATTTGTCCCGGCGGAGGTATGTTGCGCCTTTCGTTATTAACCGGCGTGCCTTCATGTTCTACTGAGGCACGTTTTGGCGTTGCTTGAGTATCCCACTCTTAATGTGGGGATTTCTCAGTCTTACTCTTCGACTGGCTTGCATGATTAGATATAAGGGGATGAGGTAATCTTCTTATACTCTGTTATTTGAGTATCCGTTTCCAGTTCTGAGCTTGGAAGATTCGGATTCCTGTTGGGCTTGTCCTGCGTGTGTGTCCGTTCTTCCTAAGCGATAACCTACAGGTTGCCTGAGCTTTTATTTAATAAGGTGAGGATAGATTTTCTTTGGTTTAAGCTCATGTTGTGGTAATGTTTCCTTCGTGAACTTTCTTCTTTGGAATTGATACTTGTGATTTTGTGGTCGCACTGTTTGCTTTTACAAAAGTTTGTTCAAGAGTGCTAGTCCTATGTTTGTCTGTTGTCTATCCCTCCATCTTGGGGGAGACTCTGTGGCCTTGACAGTGCTGGGGCCCTTGGTTTCAGGCTGGTCCTGACTGGGTACAAATCCTTCTGTCTTTGAGGCCTAGTTCAGACACGTGGCGCCTTTTATGCCTGGCTGGTCTGGTGAGGGTGCCTAGTGCTCACAATATGACTTGTGGTGTTTTCCTTGTTTTTACTTTACAAGTTTCAGCTAGCATCCTATGTTTGTCTGTTGTCTATCCCTCCATCTTGGGGGAGACTCTGTGGCCTTGACAGTGCTGGGGCCCTTGGTTTCAGGCTGGTCCTGACTGGGTACAAATCCTTCTGTCTTTGAGGCCTAGTTCAGACACGTGGCGCCTTTTATGCCTGGCTGGTCTGGTGAGGGTGCCTAGTGCTCACAATATGACTTGTGGTGTTTTCCTTGTTTTTACTTTACAAGTTTCAGCTAGCATCCTGAGAGGACTTGATGGTCTGTGGTTTGCTTAAGGGCATGGGGGATGGTTCAGTCCTCATTAGCCTGTCAATCTAGTCGGCTGTGTCTCCGTTGTGACATGTTCTGTTTCCGATTTTTGTGGGAACTAGAGTTTTGCTCCCCGTTGTGGGTTTGAGGTTAAAAATGGAGGATTTAGGTCCTTCATCCAGCTGGTTCTTGGCGGTCTTGCCTTTTAAAGGTCTGTTTGGGAGTGTCCTTTTAGGACTTTGTTCCTTCGAGTCGAGACTTCTGGACTTCGTCTGGGTTTCTGGCGGCTTTGAGCTAGGTAGCGGGGCCGAGCGGTGTAAGGCGCTGGATAAGGCCCCAGTCTCTTCGGAGGCGTGGTTCAGATCCCACTGCTGCCAGATTCATCATTTAATTTTATTTAGGAAGTGAGGGCCGTGCAGCTTTGTCTACTTCCGAGAGTTAGTTGTCTCCATATCGAGAACGATAGGGGGTGTTGTCTCCTTTTCCAAGTGTTTGCTTAGGGGATGTTTCTACCAGGGTTCGGGATGCTCTGCATTCTTCTTCCTTGGGTGTGGTCCTCCGGAAAGATAGTCTGAAAGGATTATGGAGACTAGCCTTTTTCTACTCTCTCTTTCGGGTGGCTCTGTTCTCGTTATGATTCCCTTAGTCTTGAACTTCGTGTGAGTTGTCCTTGGGTCCTGGAGCTCTATAGTGATGGCGTGACTTTGTCGCGGCCTAGCACCATGTTTGGGGGGTGTTGACCTTCTGCTAAGAATGTTCTCTTCCCTTTGGGCTGGGAATTACGAGTGAGTCCTGTACCCGTTCTCCGGGTTAGCCCGGTTATTGTCCCTTGTGAGGTCTGTTTTTCTTCAGACAGGGTATCATGTTCCCTGAGGGTGTCGTTCGTTTTAAAGTGATCTGGGTCTCTGGTCCAGGGCCCCGCAGGATTAGTTCCGGCCTAGTAAGCCGTAGGCTTGGAGTTTTCTTAAGAGACTTATGATGCTACGGACTGGTTCGGGATGCCCCAGTTTTTTCAGGGAGACTATGTTTGGACATAGGGGCTAGCTCATTGAGCTTGCAAGCAGGAAGGCCAGGGTTCATATCCACCTTCGGGACCTGGTTTCAAACTTTAAGGCCTGACTTGTCCTTTGGACGGAGTGTGCTCCTTTTCATGGGGGTTTTCTCTGTGGATTCAACAGTGGTATCTGGTTGCTTTTTTATTCGGTCCTTATTCGGCATCTTGTCTTGGGGCATGTGTGCTGTTCTTATATGTGCCCTCCCCTTTGAGGGGGTGGCTTGTCTTTCTTAAGACCTGGGGTTTTCTCTCTCTGAAAGGTCATTGTCCTGCCCTGTGTGTAGGAGGTTGGAACAAGTGGCTTTTGTTTCGGTAAAGGAAAGCAGTCTGCTGCTCTGTGGAATGTTCTGTTCCAACTGTTGGAAATTGAAATCTCAATGTAGAGACTAAGAGAGTTGTGACAGGTCTTTCTAAGGATCTATTGCACTTTCTCTGTTCCAGGTCTTAGGGGGTTCTCCTTGGGAGTGCCTTATTGGAGGAGCGGATTGGGTTGGCACCTGTTGGGGTGGGTGAATCCCCCCATTATTTCCTGTCCCTGGGGGCCTGTGGTTGGGGTCTTTCTGTTCTGGTCTATCAGTCATGCCTGCCGCTTGGGTTGGTCCGGTGTTTGGAGCAGGATCTGTGATCTGTTGCTCTGCTAATCTTCCTCAGGTCATTCGAGGTACAGTGAGCCTCTTTGAGGTTCTGTTTTTTTCTCCACGTTCAAAGATCTGTGGGAAGTACTGGCGGCTCTTGGATAGCCTGCGATGTTATCCACTGGTTGGTGGATGCTTAGCAGCCTGAAGGATCCTATTTCAGCTGCTCCTTATTTGCCCTGCAAGTATTCAAGTTTGTGCATCAGTGTTTTGTCTCCAGGGGTTGTACGTCAGGTGTTCACCTTTCTAAGCTTGCTGCACGAGGTTCGGTTCTGAAAATTGAGATATTCAGAGCTACCTTTTTACGACTCTGGGGACCTTCGTCTTCAGTCGTCTTAACTAGAGTGCGGTTGCACTGTGTTAGGGGAAGATTCTCTTCTCTGTTCAGACTCCCGGCCTTAGTCTGTTTCTGTATCTCTGGGGTCTGGGCGTTGCCTCCCCCTGTTTCTACGAGACTGGTTGGGTCTCTGTTAGCCTGACCCGGTTTCTCAGGTTTTTGCTCTGTTTAAGGACTTATTGTGCCCTTTTTTTCTGGAGTTCCTTATGCTTGTTTTCGCCGTGTATTTTCTTCTTCTAGTAAGGGGTGTGTTGTTTGAAGACTGACTGCTGGGCGACAGGGTCTCCTGGAGGCTGTTGGGTCAGTTGCGTCTAGTTCCTGTGGTCTCTAGCAAGGCTTGTGGACTATCTGTTGGTCAGTGTCCTTGGGCCTTTTTTCAAAAGTTGTTCTTAGCTTCAGACGAAGAGGGATTTTGTTGGGTAGGGGTTTTTCAGGTCTGGCTCTTGTACCCTCCCGTTTTAGCATTCAGTGTCCTCTATAGCTTGAGAATTGTTTTCCTAAAAGTAATGAATGCAGCTGTAGACTCTTTCCATTTATGAAGAAAATCTTAAATTATGCTTACCTGATAATTTTCTTTTCTTCAGATGGAAACAGTCCACAGCTCCCCTTCCTTTTTTTTGTGGGGCGTCTATCATTTTGTTCTTCTAGCACCTTTTCACCCTGATATGTCTTCTACTGTTCCTTGTTCCCTCGGCAGAATGACTGGGGGATGAGGGAAGTGGGGCAGGTATTTAAGCCTTTGGGTAGGGTGTCTTTGCCTCCTCCTGGTGGCCAGGTTCTGAATTCACAAAAGTAATGAATGCAGCTGTGGACTCTTTCCATCTGAAGAAAAGAAAATTATCAGGTAAGCATAATTTAAGTTTTTTGAGTAAACCTCATGCACCTCTATATACTTTTGTGTAATTCTTTTTCCATTTTTCTTCTGCTGAATGTCTGCGGATTATGGGTAACGGAAGTTACACTTAACGGCTTTGCTGGGATGCTCTTTGCCTCCTCCTGCTGGCCAGGAGTTGAATATCCCACTAGTAATGAAATCGTGGACTCTCTCCATGCCCGGAAAGAAAGAAATGTATCAGGTAAGCGTACATTTTGTTTTAAATACTGGTGCACAGGCTCTTGCAGGATATTTGCATATGCTGCTGAAATACAGTAATAACTTTTTACTAGTAGCATTTTTGCTAAAGGAAGTTTATTGCAGAAATGCTTATATTTAAAATGCAATTTTAACCTTTCTATTACTTTTAACTATTTTTCCCTCCCTTTTTCGTGGTGGTCTTGTGGACTTCACAGCTTGGGTAAAGGATCCCACATATGATTGTTCGTGGACTCTCACCATCTTATGAAAAAAACAAGTGTATGCCTACTCAATAAATTAATTTCTTTCATGATGGTGAGAGTCCACGAGACCCGCTCTTGTTTTTTCCGTAATAGTTGGCAGCAGTACCAGTTTGCACTTTTTAGCCTGCTTTTTCTTTTCCTACGTTTTCTCCTTTCTATTGGCCATATGTATGACCAATAAATTATTGGAAAGTAGGAGTATTTAAGCTCTGTTGTGTGGGGTGTTTTTCCACCTCCTGTAGAGTTGGACTTTAATCCCACTGAATGATGTTATGGCTCGTGGACTCTAACCATTGTATACAAAAATTAATTTATCAGGTCAGCATACATTTTGTTTTTATTAACCAAAACAGGCTCCCATCAATTTGAAAATGATATTTAAAAGTAACCATTAGCTGTTTATCACGGATTCATTATTAGATGTTAAATAAATAAATTTGCAATGCTTAAGAGACTGAAGAGGTTTTAAAATGTAGAGATTAGTGCTATGCACACTGTAGGTTGCAAATTCTTCAGATAATAGTGCCATTTCATCAACATCCCTCAAAGAAATAAGATTTTTAAATAATCTTCTTCTAAATGTACAATGGAAAACATGTTGTATTAAGATCTCTAGGAGAAAGAATAACTAAAATAAATATAAAATGGAGCTGTCTGAGCAATAACGTTTTTCTCTTTCTAGATAGCTACCTTGGAAGGGCCCAATAGCTCAAGGTTCTTCAAACTACGAGTCAAGACCCATTGCTGGGTCTCGACTTGTCTGTGGTGTGTGTCTGTGCTCTATAAAAGTGTTGTGTGTGTATGAGAGTTTGTGTAATTACCTTTTTACAACACTCGGGAATAAATAGACATACATTTTAGTCACTTTGCCAAAAATTGCAGATATCTTGTGGTATATTACTTTAGAAATGTTCAGACCAAGCATACAATAGGGTCATGTGGTATCATTGCACTGGGTGTTGGGGAAAAAAGTTTAAAGGATTACTTTCTGTTATAATTTTTAAGCTAAACAACTAACATATTAAAGTTAATAAACATTAATTAAAACCTACTGACCTATATTTCTTTCATGTAATTAGCAAGAGTCCATGAGCTAGTGACGTATGGATATACATTCCTACCAGGAGGGGCAAAGTTTCCCAAACCTCAAAATGCCTATAAATACACCCCTCACCACACCCACAAATCAGTTTTACAAACTTTGCCTCCTATGGAGGTGGTGAAGTAAGTTTGTGCTAGATTCTACGTTGATATGCGCTCCGCAGCAGGTTGGAGCCCGGTTTTCCTCTCAGCGTGCAGTGAATGTCAGAGGGATGTGAGGAGAGTATTGCCTATTTGAATTCAATGATCTCCTTCTACGGGGTCTATTTCATAGGTTCTCTGTTATCGGTCGTAGAGATTCATCTCTTACCTCCCTTTTCAGATCGACGATATACTCTTATATATACCATTACCTCTACTGATTCTCGTTTCAGTACTGGTTTGGCTTTCTACTATATGTAGATGAGTGTCCTGGGGTAAGTAAGTCTTATTTTCTGTGACACTCTAAGCTATGGTTGGGCACTTTTATATAAAGTTCTAAATATATGTATTCAAACATTTATTTGCCTTGACTCAGGATGTTCAACGTTCCTTATTTCAGACAGTCAGTTTCATATTTGGGATAATGCATATGAATAAATCAATTTTTTTCTTACCTTAAAATTTGACTTTTTTTCCCTGTGGGCTGTTAGGCTCGCGGGGGCTGAAAATGCTTCATTTTATTGCGTCATTCTTGGCGCTGACTTTTTTGGCGCAAATTTTTTTTTCTGTTTCCGGCGTCATACGTGTCGCCGGGAGTTGCGTCATTTTTGACTTTTTTTTGCGCCAAAAGTGTCGGCGTTCCGGATGCTGCGTCATTTTTGGCGCCAAAAGCATTTAGGCGCCAAATAATGTGGGCGTCTTTTTTTGGCGCTAAAAAATATGGGCGTCATTATTGTCTCCACATTATTTAAGTCTCATTATTTATTGCTTCTGGTTGCTAGAAGCTTGTTCACTGGCATTTTTTCCCATTCCTGAAACTGTCATTTAAGGAATTTGATCAATTTTGCTTTATATGTTGTTTTTTCTATTACATATTGCAAGATGTCCCAGATTGACACTGAGTCAGAAGATACTTCTGGAAAAACGCTGCCTGGTGCTGGATCTACCAAAGTTAAGTGTATCTGCTGTAAACTTGTGGTATCTATTCCTCCAGCTGTTTTTTGTAATGAATGTCATGACAAACTTGTTAATGCAGATAATATTTCCTTTAGTAATGTTTCATTACCTGTTGCTGTTCCATCAACATCTAATACTCAGAGTGTTCCTGTTAACATAAGAGATTTTGTTTCTAAATCCATTAAGAAGGCTATGTCTGTTATTCCTCCTTCTAGTAAACGTAAAAGGTCTTTTAAAACTTCTCATTTTTCAGATGAATTTTTAAATGAACATCATCATTCTGATTCTGATAATGATTCCTCTGGTTCAGAGGATTCTGTTTCAGAGGTTGATGCTGATAAATCTTCATATTTATTCAAAATGGAATTTATTCGTTCTTTACTTAAAGAAGTATTAATTGCATTAGAAATAGAGGATTCTGGTCCTCTTGATACTAAATCTAAACGTTTAAATAAGGTTTTTAAATCTGTAGTTATTCCAGAAGTTTTTCCTGTTCCTGATGTTATTTCTGAAGTAATCTCCAGGGAATGGAATAATTTGGGTAATTCATTTACTCCTTCTAAATGTTTTAAGCAATTATATCCTGTGCCATCTGACAGATTAGAATTTTGGGACAAAATCCCTAAAGTTGATGGGGCTGTCTCTACTCTTGCTAGACGTACTACTATTCCTACGGCAGATAGTACTTCTTTTAAGGATCCTTTAGATAGGAAGATTGAATCCTTTCTAAGAAAAGCTTACTTATGTTCAGGTAATCTTCTTAGACCTGCTATATCTTTAGCGGATGTTGCTGCAGCTTCAACTTTTTGGTTAGAAGCTTTAGCGCAACAAGTAACAGATCATAATTCTCATAGCATTGTTAATCTTCTTCAACATACTAATAATTTTATTTGTGATGCCATCTTTGATATCATCAGGGTTGATGTCAGGTATATGTCTCTAGCTATTTTAGCTAGAAGAGCTCTATGGCTTAAAACTTGGAATGTCTTCTAAGTCAACTTTGCTTTCCCTTTCTTTCCAGGGTAATAAATTATTTGGTTCTCAGTTGGATTCTATTATCTCAACTGTTACTGGAGGGAAAGGAACTTTTTTACCACAGGATAAAAAATCTAAAGGTAAATTTAGGTCTAATAATCGTTTTCGTTCCTTTCGTCACAATAAGGAACAAAAGCCTGATCCTTCACCCACAGGAGCGGTATCATTTTGGAAACCATCTCCAGTCTGGAATAAATCCAAGCCTTTTAGAAAACCAAAACCAGCTCCCAAGTCCACATGAAGGTGCGGCCCTCATTCCAGCCCAGCTGGTAGGGGGCAGATTACAATTTTTCAAAGAAATTTGGATCAATTCAATTCACAATCTTTGGATTCAAAACATTGTTTCAGAAGGGTACAGAATTGGCTTCAAGATAAGGCCTCCTGCAAAGAGATTTTTTTTTCCCCGTGTCCCAGTAAATCCAGCGAAGGCTCAAGCATTTCTGAAATGTGTTTCAGATCTAGAGTTGGCTGGAGTAATTTTGCCGGTTCCAGTTCTGGAACAGGGGCTGGGGTTTTATTCAAATCTCTTCATTGTACCAAAGAAGGAGAATTCCTTCAGACCAGTTCTGGATCTAAAAATATTGAATCGTTATGTAAGGATACCAACATTCAAAATGGTAACTATAAGGACTATCCTGCCTTTTGTTCAGCAAGGGCATTGTATGTCCACAATAGATTTACAGGATGCATATCTGCATATTCCGATTCATCCAGATCACTATCAGTTTCTGAGATTCTCTTTCCTAGACAAGCATTACCAGTTTGTGGCTCTGCCGTTTGGCCTAGCAACAGCTCCAAGAATTTTTACAAAGGTTCTCGGTGCCCTTCTGTCTGTAATCAGAGAACAGGGTATTGTGGTATTTCCTTATTTGGACGATATCTTGGTACTTGCTCAGTCTTCACATTTAGCAGAATCTCATACGAATCGACTTGTGTTGTTTCTTCAAGATCATGGTTGGAGGATCAATTTACCGAAAAGTTCATTGATTCCTCAGACAAGGGTAACCTTTTTAGGTTTCCAGATAGATTCAGCGTCCATGACTCTGTCTCTGACAGACAAGAGACGTCTAAAGTTGATTTCAGCTTGTCGAAACCTTCAATCACAATCATTCCCTTCGGTAGCCTTATGCATGGAAATTCTAGGTCTTACGACTGCTGCATCGGACGCGATCCCCTTTGCTCATTTTCACATGCGACCTCTTCAGCTCTGTATGCTGAACCAGTGGTGCAGGGATTACACGAAGATATCTCAATTAATATCTTTAAAACCGATTGTACGACACTCTCTGACGTTGTGGACAGATCACCTTTGTTTAGTTCAGGGGGCTTCTTTTGTTCTTCCGACCTGGACTGTAATTTCAACAGATGCAAGTCTGACAGGTTGGGGAGCTGTTTGGGGGTCTCTGACAGCACAAGGGGTTTGGGAATCTCAGGAGGTGAGATTACCAATCAATATTTTGGAACTCCGTGCAATTTTCAGAGTTCTTCAGTCATGGCCTCTTCTAAAGAGAGAATCGTTCATTTGTTTTCAGACAGACAATGTCACAACTGTGGCATACATCAATCATCAAGGAGGGACTCTCAGTCCTCTGGCTATGAAAAAAGTATCTCGGATACTGGTATGGGCGGAATCCAGCTCCTGTCTAGTTTCTGCGGTTCATATCCCAGGTATAGACAATTGGGAAGCGGATTATCTCAGTCGCCAAACGTTACATCCGGGCGAATGGTCTCTTCACCCAGAGGTATTTCTTCAGATTGTTCAAATGTGGGGACTTCCAGAAATAGATCTGATGGCTTCTCATCTAAACAAGAAACTTCCCAGGTATCTGTCCAGATCCAGGGATCCTCAAGCGGAAGCAGTGGATGCATTGTCACTTCCTTGGAAGTATCATCCTGCCTATATCTTTCCGCCTCTAGTTCTTCTTCCAAGAGTAATCTCCAAGATTCTGAAGGAATGCTCGTTTGTTCTGCTGGTGGCTCCAGCATGGCCTCACAGGTTTTGGTATGCGGATCTTGTCCGGATGGCCTCTTGCCAACCGTGGACTCTTCCGTTAAGACCAGACCTTCTGTCGCAAGGTCCTTTTTTTTCCATCAGGATCTCAAATCCTTAAATTTAAAGGTATGGAGATTGAACGCTTGATTCTTAGTCAAAGAGGTTTCTCTGACTCAGTGATTAATACTATGTTACAGGCTCGTAAATCTGTATCTAGGAAGATATATTATAGAGTCTGGAAGACTTACATTTCTTGGTGTCTTTCTCATCATTTTTCTTGGCATTCTTTTAGAATTCCGAGAATTTTACAGTTTCTTCAGGATGGTTTGGATAAAGGTTTGTCTGCAAGTTCCTTGAAAGGACAAATCTCTGCTCTTTCTGTTCTTTTTCACAGAAAGATTGCTAATCTTCCTGATATTCATTGTTTTGTACAAGCTTTGGTTCGTATAAAACCTGTCATTAAGTCAATTTCTCCTCCTTGGGTTTGAATTTGGTTCTGGGGGCTCTTCAAGCTCTTCCGTTTGAACCTATGCATTCATTGGACATTAAATTACTTTCTTGGAAAGTTTTGTTTCTTTTGGCCATCTCTTCTGCTAGAAGAGTTTCTGAATTATCTGCTCTTTCTTGTGAGTCTCCTTTTCTGATTTTTCATCAGGATAAGGCGGTGTTGCGAACTTCTTTTAAATTTTTACCTAAGGTTGTGAATTCTAACAACATTAGTAGAGAAATTGTGGTTCCTTCATTATGTCCTAATCCTAAGAATTCTAAGGAGAGATCATTGCATTCTTTGGATGTAGTTGAAATATTATGTTGAAGTTACTAAGAATTTCTGAAAGACTTCTAGTCTATTTATCTTTTCTGGTTCTAGGAAAGGTCAGAAGGCCTCTGCCATTTCTTTGGCATCTTGGTTGAAATCTTTAATTCATCATGCTTATGTCGAGTCGGGTAAAACTCCGCCTCAAAGGATTACAGCTCATTCTACTAGGTCAGTTTCTACTTCCTGGGCGTTTAGGAATGAAGCTTCGGTTGATCAGATTTGCAAAGCAGCAACTTGGTCTTCTTTGCATACTTTTACTAAATTCTACCATTTTGATGTGTTTTCTTCTTCTGAAGCAGTTTTTGGTAGAAAAGTACTTCAGGCAGCTGTTTCAGTTTGATTCTTCTGCTTATAATTTCAGTTTTTTCATTATAAGATTTAAACTTTATTTTGGGTGTGGATTATTTTTCAGCGGATTTGGCTGTCTTTATTTTATCCCTCCCTCTCTAGTGACTCTTGCGTGGAAGATCCACATCTTGGGTAGTCATTATCCCATACGTCACTAGCTCATGGACTCTTGCTAATTACATGAAAGAAAACATAATTTATGTAAGAACTTACCTGATAAATTCATTTCTTTCATATTAGCAAGAGTCCATGAAGCCCACCCTTTTTGTGGTGGTTATGATTTTTTTGTATAAAGCACAATTATTCCAATTCCTTATTTTTTTTTATGCTTTCTCACTTTTTTCTTATCACCCCACTTCTTGGCTATGCGTTAAACTGATTTGTGGGTGTGGTGAGGGGTGTATTTATAGGCATTTTGAGGTTTGGGAAACTTTGCCCCTCCTGGTAGGAATGTATATCCCATACGTCACTAGCTCATGGACTCTTGCTAATATGAAAGAAATGAATTTATCAGGTAAGTTCTTACATAAATTATGTTTTTCTCCAAAACGAAGTTTCATGACGTTCTAAAAGTTATATCTTTTATTCGCCGATGATGTCACGTTATCCTGCCCACTATTTTCAGCACTGCATGTTCAAAATACTTAAACCAATAACTTTGTGTTTAAAGCGCCATTTTGAAACCTAGGTATTGTAAACGGATTGGACAGAGCAAAGGATACCCACGGAGTGGGTTTGGAAAACAATTAAATTTGCAGACAAGATTTCTGACATACGGTAGAGATATGTTAATGAAATGCTATTGATAAAAAGCGTATCTGGGGTAGTTAGTTAGTAACAGGCATAGAAAATATTTACTTACAGTGGCCCTTTAATGAACCCTGCAGTAGAGCAATAGTAATTTATCAGCATGTGATTTAAATACATTGTCTCTTTTCTGTCTAAGGTAATGATGTGGGCCGGAGCTCATACGGAGCTATGCAGGTGAAGCAAGCCTTTGATTATGCATATGTCGTCTTAAGTCACGCTGTCTCTCCAATTGCCAAGTACTATCCTAACAATGAAACGGAAAGGTAAAAGTTTGCTCTGTATATAAGGAGGGGAAAAATTAGGTGCCTGTGAAATGAAGGCTATTAATGGCTATGGCAATAGTGTTAAAGTACAGTTATAAACAATGATGCAGTCAGTACACTGCTCTACAAAGAAATGGTAAATCACAGGTGTCAGATTTGGTATAGGCAAACTTTATTAACGATTTTTGCAAAAGATATTTTTTGATCCTAAAAATACAAGTAAATAACCTTTCAAATCAAAACCAGCATAAAGTGGTTTACTCCAATAAACAAAAAAAAGTTGCATTCGCTTGGTAGTGTTCTATTTCAATCGTAATGAGCTGTTCGTGGCAAGAAATAAAGAAAAAACTAATTACCTGGGCTACTATAGGGTGTTTTAAAATGTATTAGATTTTTTTTCATGTATTTCTTTTTTTTTAAAATATTCCTATACTGAGTAAAAAATATTCTTATTCTTGAGGTAACGTTAGTAATTATCAGCCACTGAGCAATCAGCCCTTAAAGGGACATTAAACACTAAATTAAATGCTAGATAGAATTATGCTGTCATAGAAAAGATTAGTCTGAGATTAACATGAAAATGTGTTTTTTTTTTTAAGTTTTATTAGTTGTTTAAATAGTGAGAAACTAAGTGTATAGTTTTAATGTCTATAAAACAATGTGAGCTGCGATGTTGTAACACTGGTTACTTTCTCTGCTGTGGCCAATAAGGGACAGTTATAAGTAGGTCACTAGAGTGTACAGCCAAAGGCTGTGTGGAATATAACAGTGTTCTGCACTTCCATTTCTAACAGGAACTAAAATCTCACAATTTTAGAATAGAATCACATTCAAAATCATGTTAAATAGGAGTCAGTACACACCTGTCATCATTTAAAGTGCCTCTGATTAACCCCAAATAAAGTTCAGCTGTTCTAGTAGGCCTTTCCTGACATTTTGTTAGTCGCATCCTACAGCAAAAGCCATGGTCCGCAGAGAGCTTCTAAAGCATCAGAGGGATCTCATTGTTAAAAGGTATCAGTCAGGAGAAGGGTACAAAAGAATTTCCAAGGCATTAGATATACCATGGAACACAGTGAAGAAAATATGGTGCAACAGTGACATTACCAAGAACTAGATGTGCCTCCAAAATTGATGAAAAGACAAGAAAAAACTGGTCTGGGAGTCTGCCAAGAGGCCTACAGCAACATTAAAGTAGCTGCAGGAATATCTGGCAAGTACTGGCTGTGTGGTGCATGTGACAACAATTGCCCATATTCTTCATATGTCTGGTCTATGGGGTAGAGTGGCAAGACGGAAGCCTTTTCTTACAAAAAAAAACCATCCAAGCCCGGCTAAATTTTGCAAAAACACATCTGAAGTTTCCCAAAAGCATGTCACAAAAGGTGTTCTGGTCTGATGAATCCAAAGTTGAACTTTTTGGCCATAATTCCAAGAGATATGTTTGGCGCAAAAACAACACTTATAAGTGCGCAAAACTAAATGCTAAAGTAAATGGTATAAAAAGAGGAATGTATTCAGCTGCTATGGTCTTATACTTAGAATTTAGAGTGTATAACCATGTGCGTCTTTAAAATAATTTAGCTATAAGGAATAATTCTGTCTCAAACTTAAGGGTAAATATATTTATTTAATTAGAGCTCAAAAAATTGTTGAATGAGCTCGTTTTTATAAACATGAAATAAAACACATTTGAAATGCAAGGATAAAATTTATGTAAATCTGATTCCCAAAAATAAACTCAAAACAATTAAACAAAACTTAAAAATACTTAATCTACAAAAAGCTTTAATAGTACATCTAATATTTCATAGCATATCTAATAATGACCGGTCCTAACTAATAAACCTTCTAAACAATAAATACATAAAAATAAAATCACAAAGACAAAAGATTAAAAAGTTGCTCTTTTAGCCCAAATAGAAACTTTTAGACAGGCTCCCAAATGAAGGTGTATATCCAGACAAAGCGTCCTTCACGAGCTTTCCACAAAACGGAGTATACGATAAGTCTTCTGGATTCTCCCGGCTTGTTCTGAATAGTGTATGGCGTCTAGGTGAAAGACAGAAGCGTCCGCTTAAATAGGTGTTTGATATTTATAAAACAAACAAATATCGATAAAGGTGGAAAAAGTTCTGAAATAATTTCTTTGTCTCATTTTTTTACATCACAGAAACCTGACATTTTAACAGGGGTGTGTAAACTTTTTATTATATATATATATATATATATATATATATATATATATATATATATATATATATATATATATATATATATATATATATATATATATATATATATATATATATATATATATACATACATACATACATACATACATACATACATACATACATACATACATACATACATACACACACACACACACACACACACACACACACACACACACACACACACACACACACACACACACACACACACACACACACACACACACACACATACACACACACACATACACACACACATATACACACACACATATACACACATATACACACACACATATACACACATATACACACACACACATACATATTTATATTAGCATCTAAAAGTTTCATGCCTCTCTAAGACCCAGTTGCACTTCCTAGAAGATTCAAAATAAACCACTTTTATTTTTTATACGTAGGCAGTTTTCAGATGTCACCCTTTAGTACTGAGAAATACTAAAACAAAATAAAAATAAAATGTATTCATGTAAGGTTGTGATAATTAACTCAAAATGTAAATGTTTATGATTCATATATAGCATGCAGTTTTAAACAACTTTCCAATTTACTTCTGATGTCTAATTAGCTTTGTTGAACAGCATACCCAGTGAAGCTCAGGAGCAGCAATGCACGGCTGGGAGCTAGCTGTTGATTGGTGGCTGCACATATATGCTTCTTGTTACTGGCGCACCTGATATTCTGCTAGTTCCCTGTAGTAAAGTGCTACCCTTTTAACAAAGGAGAATATGACGCAAATGTGATAATAGGAATACATTTGAAAGTTGTTTAAAATTGAAGGTTTATATGAAACCTGGAAGAAAAATTTTGTATTTCATGTCCCTTTTTAATCTAACAGGCTCCAAGTCTGCACTGGCATAAGCTAAGGATTTTATTTAATTACGTATTTGCAACAAATTGTTCTTTCTCTTGTAAGGTGTATCCAGTCCACGGATCATCCATTACTTGTGGGATATTCTCATTCCCAACAGGAAGTTGCAAGAGGACACCCACAGCAGACCTGTCTATATAGCTCCTCCCCTAACTGCCATACCCAGTCATTCTCTTGCAACTCTCAATAAGCATGGAGGTAGTAAGAGAGAAGTGGTGAAATGTAGCTGTTATTTTACTTCAAGCAAAAGTTTATTATTTTTAAATGGTACCGGAGTTGTACTATTTTGTTCCAGGCAGAAAAATAGAAGAATCTGCCTGTGATTTCTATGATCTTAGCAGGTTGTAACTAAGATCCATTGCTGTTCTCACACATGACTGAAGAGAGAGATAACTTCAGCGGGGGAATGGCGTGCAGGTTATCCTGCTATGAGGTATGTGCAGTTAAGATTTTTCTAGAAGATGTGAATGCTAGAAAATGCTGCTGTTACCAAATGTATGTAAGGTAAGCCTGAATACAGTGATTTAATAGCGACTGGTATCATGCTTACTTTCGGAGGTAATACTCTTTTATATTTACAATATAAAACGTTTGCTGGCATGTTTAAACGTTTTTATATATACTTTGGTGATAAAACTTTATTGGGGCCTAGTTTTTTCCACATGTCTGGCTTAAATTTGCCTAGAAACAGTTTCCTGAGGCTTTCCACTGTGTTACTATGAGTGGGAGGGGCCTAATTTAGCACTTTTTTGCGCAGTAAATTTTACAGACTGAGACATCCAGCTTCCTCCAGGAGTCCCCTGAATGCTATAGGACATCTCTAAAGGGCTCTTAGGCTTTCCAAAGTCGTTTGTTGGGGAAGGTAGGCCCACAGCAAGGCTGTGGCAGTTGGTGTGACTGTTAAAAAACGTCTATATCGTTTTTTTTATCCGTTTTTGAACTAAGGGGTTAATCATCCATTTGCAAGTGGGTGCAATGCTCTGTTAGCTTATTATACACACTGTAAAAATTTCGTTGATTTACTGCCTTTTTTCACTGTTTTTCAAATTCTGACAAAATTTGTTTCTCTTAAAGGCACAGTACCGTTTTTTATATTTGCTTGTTAACTTGATTTAAAGTGTTTTCCAAGCTTGCTAGTCTCATTGCTAGCCTGTACAAACATGTCTGACATAGAGGAAACTCCTTGTTCATTATGTTTAAAAGCCATTGTGGAACCCCCTCTTATAATGTGTATCAAATGTACTGATTTCACTTTAAGCAATAAAGATCATATTCTGTCTTTAAAAAATTTATCACCAGAAGAATCTGACGAGGGGGAAGTTATTCCGACTAACTCTCCCCACGTGTCAGATCCTTTGACTCCCGCTCAAGGGACTCACGCTCAAATGGCGCCAAGTACATCTAGGGCACCCATAGCGTTTACTTTACAAGACATGGCGGCAGTCATGGATAATACACTGTCAGCGGTATTAGCCAGACTACCTGAATTTAGAGGAAAGCGAGATAGCTCTGGAGTTAGACGAAATACAGAGCATACTGACGCTTTAAGAGCTATGTCTGATACTTCCTCACAATATGCAGAAGCTGAAGAAGGAGAGCTTCGTTCTGTGGGTGATGTTTCTGACTCAGGGAAGATGATGCAACCTGATTCTGATATCTCTACATTTAAATTTAAGCTTGAACACCTCCGCGTGTTACTCAGGGAGGTTTTAGCTGCTCTGAATGACTGTGATACAATTGCAGTGCCAGAGAAATTGTGTAGACTGGATAAATACTATGCAGTGCCGGTGTGCACTGATGTTTTTCCAATACCTAAAAGGTTTACAGAAATTATTACTAAGGAATGGGATAAATCAGGTGTGCCGTTCTCTCCCCCTCCTATTTTTAGATAAAAATGTTTCCAATAGACGCCACCACACGGGACTTATGGCAGACAGTTCCTAAGGTGGAGGGAGCAGTTTCTACTCTAGCAAAGCGTACTACTATCCCTGTCGAGGACAGTTGTGCTTTCTTAGATCCAATGGATAAAAAGTTAGAGGGTTACCTTAAGAAAATGTTTATTCAACAAGGTTTTATCCTACAGCCCCTTGCATACATTGCTCCTGTCACTGCTGCTGCGGCGTTCTGGTTTGAGTCTCTGGAAGAGGCCTTACAGGTAGCGACTCCATAGGATGACATACTTGACAAGCTTAGAGCACTTAAGCTAGCCAATTCTTTTGTTTCGGATGCCATTGTTCATTTGACTAAACTAACGGCTAAGAATTCTGGTTTTGCTATCCAGGCGCGCAGAGCGCTATGGCTTAAATAATGGTCAGCTGACGTTACTTCAAAGTCTAAGCTGCTTAACATTCCCTTCAAGGGGCAGACCCTATTCGGGCCTGGTTTGAAGGAGATTATTGCTGATATCACTGGAGGAAAAGGTCATGCCCTTTCTCAGGACAGGTCCAAATCAAGGGCCAAACAGTCTAATTTTCGTGCCTTTCGAAACTTCAAGGCAAGTGCGGCATCAACTTCCTCTAATGCAAAACAAGAGGGAACTTTTGCTCAGTCCAAGACGGTCTGGAGACCTAACCAGACCTGGAACAAGGGTAAACAGGCCAAAAAGCCTGCTGCTGCCTCTAAGACAGCATGAAGGAACGGCCCCCTATCCGGTAACGGATCTAGTAGGGGGCAGACTTTCACTCTTCGCCCAGGCGTGGGCAAGATATGTCCAGGATCCCTGGGCGTTGGAAATTATATCCCAGGGATATCTTCTGGACTTCAAGGCTTCCCCCCCAAAAGGGAGATTTCACCTTTCACAATTATCTGCAAACCAGATAAAGAGAGAGGCATTCTTACACTGTGTACAAGACCTCCTAGTTATGGGAGTGATCCATCCAGTTCCAAAGGTAGAACAGGGACAGGGATTTTACTCAAATCTGTTTGTGGTTCCCAAAAAAGAGGGAACCTTCAGACCAATTTTGGATCTAAAGATCTTAAACAAATTCCTCAGAGTTCCATCATTCAAGATGGAGACTATTCGTACCATCCTACCTATGATCCAGGAGGGTCAATACATGACTACAGTGGATTTAAAGGATGCTTATCTTCACATTCCGATACACAAAGATCATCATCGGTTTCTCAGGTTTGCCTTTCTAGACGGGCATTACCAGTTTGTAGCTCTTCCCTTTGGGTTAGCTACAGCCCCAAGAATTTTTACGAAGGTTCTGGGGTCGCTTCTGGCGGTCCTAAGGCAGCGGGGCATAGCAGTGGCCCCTTATTTAGACGACATCCTGATTCAGGCGTCAAACTTCCAAATTGCCAAGTCTCATACGGACATAGTGTTGGCATTTCTGAGGTCGCAAGGGTGGAAGGTGAACGAGGAAAAGAGTTCTCTATATCCCCCCTCACAAGAGTTTCCTTCCTAGGGACTCTTATAGATTCTGTAGAAATGAAAATTTACCTGACGGAGTCCAGGTTATCAAAACTTCTAATTTCCTGCCGTGTGCTTTATTCCATTCCTCGCCCTTCGGTGGCTCAGTGCATGGAAGTAATCGTCTTAATGGTAGCGGCAATGGACATAGTGCCGTTTGCACGCCTACATCTCAGACTGCTGCAACTATGCATGCTCAGTCAGTGGAATGGGGATTACACAGATTTGCCCCCTCTACTAAATCTGGATCAAGAGACCAGGGATTCTCTTCTCTGGTGGCTATCTCGGGTCCATCTGTCCAAAGGTATGACCTTTCGCAGGCCAGATTGGACAATTGTAACAACAGATGCCAGCCGTCTAGGTTGGGGTGCAGTCTGGAACTCCCTGAAGGCTCAGGGATCGTGGAGTCAGGAGGAGTCACTCCTTCCAATAAACATTCTGGAACTAAGAGCGATATTCAATGCTCTTCAGACTTGGCCTCAGCTAGCGACAATGAGGTTCTTCAGATTTCAGTCGGACAACATCACGACTGTTGCTTACATCAATCATCAAGGGGGAACAAGGAGTTCCCTAGCTATGTTAGAAGTCTCAAAGATAATTCGCTGGGCAGAGTTTCACTCTTGCCACCTATCAGCTATCCATATCCCAGGTGTAGAGAACTGGGAGGCGGATTTTCTAAGTCGACAGACTTTTCATCCGGGGGAGTGGGAACTCCATACGGAGGTGTTTGCACAATTGGTTCATCGTTGGGGCAAACCAGAACTGGATCTCATGGCGTCTCGCCAGAACGCCAAGCTTCCTTGTTACGGATCCAGGTCCAGGGACCCAAGGGCAACGCTGATAGATGCTCTAACAGCGCCTTGGTCCTTCAACCTGGCTTATGTGTTTCCACCGTTTTCTCTGCTCCTTCGTCTGATTGCCAAAATCAAGCAGGAGAGAGCATCGGTGATCTTGATAGTGCCTGCGTGGCCACGCAGGACTTGGTATGCAGATCTGGTAGACATGTCATCCTTTCCACCATGGACTCTGCCGCTGAGACAGGACCTTCTACTTCAAGGTCCTTTCAACCATCCAAATCTAATTTCTCTGAGGCTGACTGCCTGGAGATTGAACGCTTGATTTCTCCAACATAGGTGTGTCCGGTCCACGGCGTCATCCTTACTTGTGGGATATTCTCTTCCCCAACAGGAAATGGCAAAGAGCCCAGCAAAGCTGGTCACATGATCCCTCCTAGGCTCCGCCTACCCCAGTCATTCTCTTTGCCGTTGTACAGGCAACATCTCCACGGAGATGGCTTAGAGTTTTTTAGTGTTTAACTGTAGTTTTTATTATTCAATCAAGAGTTTGTTATTTTGAAATAGTGCTGGTATGTACTATTTACTCAGAAACAGAAAAGAGATGAAGATTTCTGTTTGTATGAGGAAAATGATTTTAGCAACCGTCACTAAAATCCATGGCTGTTCCACACAGGACTGTTGAGAGCAATTAACTTCAGTTGGGGGAACAGTGAGCAGTCTTTTGCTGCTTGAGGTATGACACATTCTAACAAGACGATGTAATGCTGGAAGCTGTCATTTTCCCTATGGGATCCGGTAAGCCATGTTTATTAAGATCGTAAATAAGGGCTTCACAAGGGCTTATTAAGACTGTAGACTTTTTCTGGGCTAAATCGATTCATTATTAACACACATTTAGCCTTGAGGAATCATTTATTCTGGGTATTTTGATATAATAATATCGGCAGGCACTGTTTTAGACACCTTATTCTTTAGGGGCTTTCCCAAATCATAGGCAGAGCCTCATTTTCGCGCCGGTGTTGCGCACTTGTTTTTGAGAGGCATGACATGCAGTCGCATGTGAGAGGAGCTCTGATACTTAGAAAAGACTTTCTGAAGGCGTCATTTGGTATCGTATTCCCCTTTGGGCTTGGTTGGGTCTCAGCAAAGCAGATACCAGGGACTGTAAAGGGGTTAAAGTTAAAAACGGCTCCGGTTCCGTTATTTTAAGGGTTAAAGCTTCCAAATTTGGTGTGCAATACTTTTAAGGCTTTAAGACACTGTGGTGAAAATTTGGTGACTTTTGAACAATTCCTTCATGTTTTTTCGCAATTGCAGTAATAAAGTGTGTTCAGTTTAAAATTTAAAGTGACAGTAACGGTTTTATTTTAAAACGTTTTTTGTACATTGTTATCAAGTTTATGCCTGTTTAACATGTCTGAACTACCAGATAGACTGTGTTCTGAATGTGGGGAAGCCAGAATTCCCATTCATTTAAATAAATGTGATTTATGTGACAATGATGCCCAAGATGATTCCTCAAGTGAGGGGAGTAAGCATGGTACTGCATCATTCCCTCCTTCGTCTACACGAGTCTTGCCCACTCAGGAGGCCCCTAGTACATCTAGCGCGCCAATACTCCTTACTATGCAACAATTAACGGCTGTAATGGATAATTCTGTCAAAAACATTTTAGCCAAAATGAACACTTATCAGCGTAAGCGCGACTGCTCTGTTTTAGATACTGAAGAGCATGACGACGCTGATAATAATGGTTCTGAAGGGCCCCTAACCCAGTCTGATGGGGCCAGGGAGGTTTTGTCTGAGGGAGAAATTACTGATTCAGGGAACATTTCTCAACAAGCTGAACCTGATGTGATTACGTTTAAATTTAAGTTGGAACATCTCCGCATTCTGCTTAAGGAGGTATTATCCACTCTGGATGATTGTGACAAGTTGGTCATCCCAGAGAAACTATGTAAAATGGACAAGTTCCTAGAGGTCCCGGGGCTCCCAGAAGCTTTTCCTATACCCAAGCGGGTGGCGGACATTGTTAATAAAGAATGGGAAAGGCCCGGTATTCCTTTCGTCCCTCCCCCCATATTTAAAAAATTGTTTCCTATGGTCGACCCCAGAAAGGACTTATGGCAGACAGTCCCCAAGGTCGAGGGAGCGGTTTCCACTTTAAACAAACGCACCACTATACCCATAGAGGATAGTTGTGCTTTCAAAGATCCTATGGATAAAAAATTAGAAGGTTTACTTAAAAAGATGTTTGTTCAGCAGGGTTACCTTCTACAACCAATTTCATGCATTGTCCCTGTAGCTACAGCCGCATGTTTCTGGTTCGATGAGCTGATAAAGGCGGTCGATAGTGATTCTCCTCCTTATGAGGAGATTATGGACAGAATCAATGCTCTCAAATTGGCTAATTCTTTCACCCTAGACGCCACTTTGCAATTGGCTAGGTTAGCGGCTAAGAATTCTGGGTTTGCTATTGTGGCGCGCAGAGCGCTTTGGTTGAAATCTTGGTCAGCTGATGCGTCTTCCAAGAACAAGCTACTTAACATTCCTTTCAAGGGGAAAACGCTGTTTGGCCCTGACTTGAAAGAGATTATCTCTGATATCACTGGGGGTAAGGGCCACGCCCTTCCTCAGGATCGGCCTTTCAAGGCAAAAAATAAACCTAATTTTCGTCCCTTTCGTAGAAATGGACCAGCCCAAAGTGCTACGTCCTCTAAGCAAGAGGGTAATACTTCTCAAGCCAAGCCAGCTTGGAGACCAATGCAAGGCTGGAACAAGGGAAAGCAGGCCAAGAAACCTGCCACTGCTACCAAGACAGCATGAAATGTTGGCCCCCGATCCGGGACCGGATCTGGTGGGGGGCAGACTCTCTCTCTTCGCTCAGGCTTGGGCAAGAGATGTTCTGGATCCTTGGGCGCTAGAAATAGTCTCCCAAGGTTATCTTCTGGAATTCAAGGGGCTTCCCCCAAGGGGGAGGTTCCACAGGTCTCAGTTGTCTTCAGACCACATAAAAAGACAGGCATTCTTACATTGTGTAGAAGACCTGTTAAAAATGGGAGTGATTCATCCTGTTCCATTAAGAGAACAAGGGATGGGGTTCTACTCCAATCTGTTCATAGTTCCCAAAAAAGAGGGAACGTTCAGACCAATCTTAGATCTTAAGATCTTAAACAAGTTTCTCAAGGTTCCATCGTTCAAGATGGAAACCATTCGAACTATTCTTCCTTCCATCCAGGAAGGTCAATTCATGACCACAGTGGATTTAAAGGATGCGTATCTACATATTCCTATCCACAAGGAACATCATCGGTTCCTAAGGTTCGCATTCCTGGACAAGCATTACCAGTTCGTGGCGCTTCCTTTCGGATTAGCCACTGCTCCAAGGATTTTCACAAAGGTACTAGGGTCCCTTCTAGCTGTGCTAAGACCAAGGGGCATTGCTGTAGTACCTTACTTGGACGACATTCTGATTCAAGCGTCGTCCCTTCCTCAAGCAAAGGCTCACACGGACATTGTCCTGGCCTTTCTCAGATCTCACGGATGGAAAGTGAACGTGGAAAAGAGTTCTCTATCTCCGTCAACAAGGGTTCCCTTCTTGGGAACAATAATAGACTCCTTAGAAATGAGGATTTTTCTGACAGAGGCCAGAAAAACAAAACTTCTGGACTCTTGTCGGATACTTCATTCCGTTCCTCTTCCTTCCATAGCGCAGTGCATGGAAGTGATCGGTTTGATGGTAGCGGCAATGGACATAGTTCCTTTTGCGCGCATTCATCTAAGACCATTACAACTGTGCATGCTCAGTCAGTGGAATGGGGACTATACAGACTTGTCTCCGAAGATACAAGTAAATCAGAGGACCAGAGACTCACTCCGTTGGTGGCTGTCCCTGGACAACCTGTCACAAGGGATGACATTCCGCAGACCGGAGTGGGTCATCGTCACGACCGACGCCAGTCTGATGGGCTGGGGCGCGGTCTGGGGATCCCTGAAAGCTCAGGGTCTTTGGTCTCGGGAAGAATCTCTTCTACCGATAAATATTCTGGAACTGAGAGCGATATTCAATGCTCTCAAGGCTTGGCCTCAGCTAGCGAGGGCCAAGTTCATACGGTTTCAATCAGACAACATGACAACTGTTGCGTACATCAACCATCAGGGGGGAACAAGGAGTTCCCTAGCGATGGAAGAAGTGACCAAAATCATTCTATGGGCGGAGTCTCACTCCTGCCACCTGTCTGCTATCCACATCCCAGGAGTGGAAAATTGGGAAGCGGATTTTCTGAGTCGTCAGACATTGCATCCGGGGGAGTGGGAACTCCATCCGGAAATCTTTGCCCAAGTCACTCAGCTGTGGGGCATTCCAGACATGGATCTGATGGCCTCTCGTCAGAACTTCAAAGTTCCTTGCTACGGGTCCAGATCCAGGGATCCCAAGGCGGCTCTAGTGGATGCACTAGTAGCACCTTGGACCTTCAAACTAGCTTATGTGTTCCCGCCGTTTCCTCTCATCCCCAGGCTGGTAGCCAGGATCAATCAGGAGAGGGCGTCGGTGATCTTGATAGCTCCTGCGTGGCCACGCAGGACTTGGTATGCAGATCTGGTGAATATGTCATCGGCTCCACCTTGGAAGCTACCTTTGAGACGAGACCTTCTTGTTCAGGGTCCGTTCGAACATCCGAATCTGGTTTCACTCCAGCTGACTGCTTGGAGATTGAACGCTTGATCTTATCGAAGCGAGGGTTCTCAGATTCTGTTATCGATACTCTTGTTCAGGCCAGAAAGCCTGTAACTAGAAAGATTTACCACAAAATTTGGAAAAAATATATCTGTTGGTGTGAATCTAAAGGATTCCCTTGGGACAAGGTTAAGATTCCTAAGATTCTATCCTTCCTTCAAGAAGGATTGGAAAAAGGATTATCTGCTAGTTCCCTGAAGGGACAGATTTCTGCCTTGTCTGTGTTACTTCACAAAAAGCTGGCAGCTGTGCCAGATGTTCAAGCCTTTGTTCAGGCTCTGGTTAGAATTAAGCCTGTTTACAAACCTTTGACTCCTCCTTGGAGTCTCAACTTAGTTCTTTCAGTTCTTCAGGGGGTTCCGTTTGAACCCTTACATTCCGTTGATATTAAGTTATTATCTTGGAAAGTTTTGTTTTTAGTTGCAATTTCTTCTGCTAGAAGAGTTTCAGAATTATCTGCTCTGCAGTGTTCTCCTCCTTATCTGGTGTTCCATGCAGATAAGGTGGTTTTACGTACTAAACCTGGTTTTCTTCCAAAAGTTGTTTCTAACAAAAACATTAACCAGGAGATTATCGTACCTTCTCTGTGTCCGAAACCAGTTTCAAAGAAGGAACGTTTGTTGCACAATTTGGATGTTGTTCGTGCTCTAAAATTCTATTTAGATGCTACAAAGGATTTTAGACAAACATCTTCCTTGTTTGTTGTTTATTCCGGTAAAAGGAGAGGTCAAAAAGCAACTTCTACCTCTCTCTCTTTTTGGATTAAAAGCATCATCAGATTGGCTTACGAGACTGCCGGACGGCAGCCTCCCGAAAGAATCACGGCTCATTCCACTAGGGCTGTGGCTTCCACATGGGCCTTCAAGAACGAGGCTTCTGTTGATCAGATATGTAGGGCAGCGACTTGGTCTTCACTGCACACTTTTACCAAATTTTACAAGTTTGATACTTTTGCTTCTTCTGAGGCTATTTTTGGGAGAAAGGTTTTGCAAGCCGTGGTGCCTTCCATTTAGGTGACCTGATTTGCTCCCTCCCTTCATCCGTGTCCTAAAGCTTTGGTATTGGTTCCCACAAGTAAGGATGACGCCGTGGACCGGACACACCTATGTTGGAGAAAACAGAATTTATGTTTACCTGATAAATTACTTTCTCCAACGGTGTGTCCGGTCCACGGCCCGCCCTGGTTTTTTTAATCAGGTCTGATAATTTATTTTCTTTAACTACAGTCACCACGGTACCATATGGTTTCTCCTATGCAAATATTCCTCCTTAACGTCGGTCGAATGACTGGGGTAGGCGGAGCCTAGGAGGGATCATGTGACCAGCTTTGCTGGGCTCTTTGCCATTTCCTGTTGGGGAAGAGAATATCCCACAAGTAAGGATGACGCCGTGGACCGGACACACCGTTGGAGAAAGTAATTTATCAGGTTAACATAAATTCTGTTTTTATCAAAGCGTGGTTTCTCCGAGTCAGTCAGTGATACCTTAATTCAGGCACGAAGGCCTGTCACCAGGAAAATCTATCATAAGATATGGCGTAAATATCTTTATTGGTGTGAATCCAAGGGCTACTCATGGAGTACGGTCAGGATTCCCAGGATATTATCTTTTCTCCAAGAAGGATTGGAGAAAGGATTGTCAGCTAGTTCCTTAAAGGGACAGATTTCTGCGCTATCTATTCTTTTGCACAAGCGTCTGGCGGAGGTCCCAGACGTTCAGGCATTTTGTCAGGCTTTAGTTAGAATCAAGCCTGTGTTTAAACCTGTTGCTCCACCTTGGAGCTTAAATTTGGTTCTTAAAGTTCTTTTTTTGGCAGCCATTTCCTCGGCTCATAGAGTTTCCGAGTTATCTGCCTTACAATGTGATTCTCCTTATCTGATCTTCCATGCAGATAAGGTAGTTCTGCATACTAAACCTGGGTTTTTACCTAAGGTGGTATCTAATAAGAATATCAATCAAGAGATTGTTGTTCCGTCTTTGTGTCCTAATCCTTCTTCAAAGAAGGAACATCTATTACAAAATCTGGACGTGGTTCGTGCTTTGAAGTTTTACTTACAAGCTACTAAAGATTTTCGTCAAACATCTGCTTTGTTTGTTGTCTACTCTTAACAGAGGAGAGGTCAAAAGGCTTCGGCAACCTCTCTTTCTTTTTGGCTAAGAAGCATAATCCGCTTAGCCTATGAGACTGCTGGCCAGCAGCCTCCAGAAAGGGTTACAGCTCATTCTTCTAGAGCTGTGGCTTCCACATGGGCCTTTAAAAATGAGGCTTCTGTTGAACAGATTTGCAAGGCGGCGAATTGGTCTTCGCTTCATATTTTGTCAAAATTCTACAAATTTGATACTTTTGCTTCTTCGGAGGCTATTTTTGGGAGAAAGGTTTTACAGGCAGTGGTACCTTCCGTTTAAGTACCTGCCTTGTCCCTCCCTTCATCCGTGTACTTTAGCTTTGGTATTGGTATCCCACAAGTAATGGATGATCCGTGGACTGGATACACCTTACAAGAGAAAACATAATTTATGCTTACCTGATAAATTTATTTCTCTTGTGGTGTATCCAGTCCACGGCCCGCCCTGTCATTTCTCTTGTTAAGTGTATCCAGTCCACGGATCATCCATTACTTATGGAATATATTCTCCTTCCCAACAGGAAGCTGCAAGAGTCCACCCACAGCAAAGCTGCTATATTTCTCCTCCCCTAACTGCCATATTCAGTCATTCTCTTGCAAGCCTCAACATAGATAGGAGGTCGTGAGAGTCTGTGGTGCTTTCTACTTCGTTTATTCTTCAATCGAAAGTTTGTTATTTTTAAATGGCACCGGAGTGTGCTGTTTATCTCAGGCAGTATTTGGAAGAAGAATCTGCCTGCGTTTTTCTATGATCTTAGCAGACGTAACTAAGATCCATTTGCTGTTCTCACACATTCTGAGGAGTGAGGTACTTCAGAGGGGGAATGGCGTGCAGGTTTTCCTGCAGATAAGGTATGTGCAGTAAAATATTTTTCTAGGAATGGAATTGACTAAGAAAATACTGCTGATACCGAAGTAATGTAAGTAAAGCCTTAAATGCAGCGATAGCGACTGGTATCAGGCTTATTAATAGAGATACATACTCTTATAAAAATGTGTTTTAAAACGTTTGCTGGCATGTTTAATCGTTTTTTAACGTACATTGGTGATAACACTGTAATGTTGGTATAGCCTTAAATGCAGTAAAAGCGACTGGTATCAGGCTTATTAATAGAGATACATACTCTTGTAAAAATGTGTTTTAAAACGTTTGCTGGCATGTTTAATCGTTTTTTAACATATGTTTGGTGATGAAACTTATTGGGGCCTAAGTTTTTTCCACATGGCTGGCTTAAATTTTGCATAGAAACAGTTAACTGAAGCTTCCCACTGTTGGCTGTGGCAGTTTGTTGTGTCTGTTTTTAAAAAAAGGCTATGTCGTTTTTTTGATCTGTTTTTTGCATTAAGGGGTTAATCATCCATTTGCAAGTGGGTGCAATGCTCTTTTACCTTATTACATGTACTGTAAAAATTTCGTTTGTTTTACTGCCTTTTTTTCACTGTTTTTCAAATTTTGACAAAATTTGTTTCTCTTAAAGGCACAGTAACGTTTTATATATTTGCTTGTTAACTTGATTTAAAGTGTTTTCCAAGCTTACTAGTCTCATTATTAGTCTGTTCTAACATGTCTAACATAGAGGAAGCTCTGTGTTCATTATGTTTTAAAGCCATGGTGGAACCCCATCTTAGAATGTGTACCAGATGTACTGATTTCATGTTAAACAATAAAGATCATTTTTTGTCTTTAAAAACATTATCACCAGAGGATTCTGTCGTGGGGGTAGTTATGCCGACTAACTCTCCCCACGTGTCAGACCTTTTGACTCCCGCTTTAGGGACTCCCGCTCAAATGGCGCCAAGTACATCAAGGGCACCCATAGCGTTTCTTTTACCAGGGGATTCTGTCAAGGGGAAAGTTATGCCGACTAACTCTCCCCACGTGTCAGACCCTTTGACTCCCGCTTCAGGGACTCACGCTCAAATGGCGCCAAGTACATCAAGGGCGCCCATAGCGTTTATTTTACAAGACATGGCAAAGGTGGTGAATAATATTCTGGCAGCAGTATTAGTCAGACTACCTGAAATTAAAGGAAAGCAGTTAGCTCTAGGGGGTAGATACAGAGCATACAGACGCTTTAAGAACCATGTATGATACTACCTCACAATATGCTTAGTCTGTGGGTGATTTTTTTTGACTCAGGGAAGATGATTTAACCTGATTCTGATATTTCTACATTTAAAATTTATGCTTGAGAACCTCCACTTGTTGCTCAGGGAGGCTTTGGCTGCTCTGAATGAATGTGTGCAATCGCAGGGCCAGAGAAATTGTGTAGACTGGATAAATAATATGCAGTGCCGGTGTGTACTGATGTTTTTCCAATACCTAAAGAGGTTTACTAAAAATTTTTTAATAAGGAATGGGATAGACAAGGTGTGCCGTTCTCTTCCCCTCCTATTTCTTAGAAGAATGTTTTCTAATAGTTACCACCACACGGGACTTCTGGCAGACAGTTCCTAAGGTGGAGAGAAGAGTTTCTACTCTAGCTAAGCGTACCACTACCTCTGACGAGGACAGTTGTGCTTTTTAGATCCAATGGATAAAAAATGTTTATTCAACAGGGTTTTATCCTGCAGCCCCTTGCATACATTGCTTCTGTCACTGCTGCTGCGGCGTTCTGGGTTGAGTCTCTTGATGAGGCTTTACAGTTAAGCGACTCCATTGGATGAATATATTTGACAAGCTTATGCTAGCCAATTCCTTTGTTTTCTGATGCCTTGTTCATTTGACTAGACTAACGGCTAAGAATTCTGTTTTTTACTATACTGGCGCGCAGAGCGCTATGGCTTATATCATGGTCAGCTGTCGTGACTTTAATAAATAAGCTACTTATCTTCCCTTCAAGGGGCAGACCCTATTCGGGCCTGGTTTGAAGGAGATTATTGCTTATATCACTGGAGGAAAAGGTCATGCCCTTCCTCAGGATAGGTCCAAATCAAGGGCCAAAAAAAAAAAAAAAAGGTCTAATTTTCGTGCCTTTTAAAAACTTCAGGGCAGGTGTGGCATCCTCTTCCTCTAAGGCAAAACAAGAGGGAATTTTTGCTCAGTCCAAGGCGGTCTGGAGACAATCGGACCTGGAACAAAGATAAGCAGGCCAAGGAGCCTGCTGCTGCCTCTAAGGCAGCATGAAGGAACGGACCCCTATCCGGTAACGGATCCTATAGGGGGCAGACTTTCATTCTTCGCCCAGGCGTGGGCAAGAGATGCCCAGGATCCCTAGGCATTGGAATTTATATCCCAGAGATATCTTCTGGATTTCAAAGATTCCCCCCCAAAAAAAGGGGAGATTTCGCCTTTCACAATTATCTGCAAACCAGATAAAGAAGGAGGCATTCTTACATTGTGTACGAGATCCATCCAGTTCCAAGAGAGGAACAGGGACAGAGTTTTTACTCAAATCTGTTTGTGGTTCCCAAGGAGAGGGAACCTTCAGACCTATTTTGGATCTAAAGATCTTAAACAAATTCCTCAGAATTCCATCATTTAAGATGGAAACTATTCGTACCATCTTAACTATGATCCAGGAGAGTCAATAGAGGACTACAATGGATTTGAAGGATGCTTATCCTCACATTGTGATGCATAAAGATCACCATCGTTTTTCAGGTTTGCCTTTCTAGACAGGCATTACCAGTTTGTAGCTCTTTCCTTTGGGATATCTACAGCCCCAAGAATCTTTATGGAGGTTCTGGGGTCGCTTTGGCGGTCCTTAGACCGCGGGGCATAGAAGTGGCCCCTTATTTAGACGACATTCTGATACAGGCGTCAAACATCCAAATTGCCCAGTCTCATACAGACGTAGTACTGGCATTTCTGAGATCACATGGGTGGAAAGTGAACAAGGAAAGAGTTCTCTATCCCCAATCTCAAGGGTTTCCCTCCTAGGGACTCTGATAGATTCTGTAGAAATGAAAATTTACCTGACGGAGTCCAGGTTGTCAAAGTTTCTAAATTTCTGCCGTGTTTTTTCATCCCATCCGCGCCCTTCGGTGGCTAAGTACATGAATGAAATCGGCTTAATGGTAGCGGCAAGGGACATAGTACCGTTTGCACGTCTACATTTCAGACCGCTGCAACTATGCATGCTCAGTCAGAGGAACGGGGATTACACAGATTTGTCCCCCTGTTAAACCTGGACCAAGAGACCAGAGATTCTCTTCTCTGGTGACTATGTCGGGTCCATCTGTCCAAGGGTATGACCTTCCGCAGGTCAGATGGGACAATTGTTACAATAGATGCCAGCCTTTTAGGTTGGGATGCAGTCTGGAACTCCCTGAAGGCTCAGGGATAGTGGACTTAGGAGGAGACCCTCCTTCTAATAAATATTCTGGAACTGGGAGTGATATTCCATGCTCTTCAGACTTGGCCTCAGTTAGCAACTCTGAGGTACATCATACTCAGTCGGACAATATACACGACTGTGGCTTACATCAGCCATCAAGGGGGAACAGAAGTTCCCTAGCGATGTTAGAAGTCTTACAATAATTCACTGGACAGAGACTCACTCTTGTCTATCAGCTATCCATATCCCAGGTGTTGAGAACTGGGAGGTGGATTTTCTAAGTCGTCAGACTTTTCTTCCGGGGGAGTGGGATTTCCTCCGGAGGTCAAGACCAAGCAGGAGAGGGCTTTGGTGTTTTTGACAGCGCCTGCGTAGCCACGCAGGACCTGGTATGCAGATCTGGTGGACATGTCATCCTTTCCATCACGGTCTCTGCTTCTGAGACAGGTCCCTCTACCTCAGGGTCCTTTCAACCATCTAAATAGAGATGGACTGCCTGGAGACTGAACGCTTGATGTTATCAAAGCATGGCTTCTCCGAGTCAGTCATTGATACCTTAATACAGACATTAAAGCCTGTCTCTAGGAAAATTGAACATAGATATGGTGTAAATATCTGATTTTTATGAATCCAAGGGTTACTCATGGAGTAAAGTCTGGATTCCCAGGATATTATCTTTTCTCCAAGATGTTTTTGAGAAAAGGGTTGTCAGCTAATTCCTTAAAAGGGGACAGATTTTTACTCTGTCTATTTTTTTGCACAAGCGTCTGGCAGGTATTCTAGTCGTTCAGGCATTTGGTCAGGCTTTGGTTAGATCCAAGCCTGTGTTTAAAACTGTTGCTCCGCCATGGAGCTTAAACCTGATTCTTAAGGTTCTTCAAGAAGTTCCGTTTGAACCTTTTTTGTTCCATAGATATCAATCTTTATCTTGGAAAGTTCCTTTTGGGTAGCTAATTCCTCGACTCGTAGAGTCTCCAAGTTATCTGTGTTACAATGTGATTCTCCTTATCTGGTCCTTCGTACGGATAAGGTAGTCCTGCGTACCAACCTGGGTTTTTTCCTAAGGTGGTATCTAACAAGTACATCACTCAAGAGATAGTTGTTCCATGCTTGTATCCTAATCCTTCCTCAAAGAAGGAACGTCTATTACACAATATTGGACGTGGTTTGTGCTTCAAAGTTTTACTTACAAGCTACTACAGTTTTCATCAAACGTTCACCTTGTTTGTTGTCTATTCTGGACAGAGGAGAGGTCAAAAGACTTCAGCAGCCTCTCTGTCTTTTTGGTTAAAAAGCATAATTCATTTAGCTTATGAGACTGCTGGACAGCAGCCTCCTGAAGGGATTACAGCTCATTCTACTAGAGCTGTGGTTTTCACTTGGGACTTTTTTAAATGTGGCTTCTGTTGAACAGATTTACAAGACGGAGTCTTGGTCTGCGCTTCATACTTTTCAAATTTAACAAATTTGATACCTTGCTTCTTCGGAGGCTATTTTTGGGAGAAAGGGTTTTTTACAGGCAGTGGTAACTTCCGTTTAAGTACCTGCCTTGTCCCTCCCATCATCCGTGTACTTTAGCTTTGGTATTGGTATTCCATAAGTAATGGATGATCCGTGGACTGGATACACTTAACAAGAGAAAACATAATTTATGCTTACCTAATAAATTTATTTCTCTTGTAGTGTATCCAGTCCACGGCCCGCCCTGTCACTTTAAGGCAGGTAATTTTTTCATTTGAACTACAGTCACCACTGCACCCTATGGTTTCTCCTTTTCTCTGCTTGTTTTCGGTCGAATGACTGGATATGGCAGTTAGGGGAGGAGCTATATAGACAGCTCTGCTGTGGGTGTCCTCTTGCAACTTCCTGTTGGGAATGAGAATATCCCACAAGTAATGGATGATCCGTGGACTGGATACACCACAAGAGAAATAAATTTATCAGGTAAGCATAAATTTTGTTTTTAGAAAAGACAGCATAAGTTTTACACTAGATGATAGTGGGATTTGATCACTTTAAAGAAGAAAACTAGTCCATACAGCTGAATTTACAATACCGGCTTCTTACAAATTGCTTAAAGTGTAATCTGTTTATAAATATGTCTGAAATAATATTGAGTTGCCCTGTGTTCCATTATTAGTGTATACAGTGCAGCTGTATGTATACAGGGTATGCAAAACTGAGATTTAACTTTTTTGTCATGGATCTCTGAGTAAGTACATTTAGCTATCTGGAAAATGGATACAAAAAGACAGCGCCTCATAGTGCAGAAAAACTCCAAGAAATGAAGTGACAAGTTAACGACAAACGTGTGGAAATATACTCACAAGTATACTGGCACTCTTATTGAAAGAAGTGCGAATATGCAGGCTGACGTTTTTCAGCAGTCAGTACGCTGGATTGTGGATGATACGATGTATCGTGAGTGCGGCTGTGGGTTCTCCTCCGTCGGCAGACGGGATTCTTCTATGAAGACACAGTTGGAGGTGTGCGGCTTCTGCTTGGAAACGGGAGTTCCATAAATGTTGACAAAGGGTAGCCGTGTGTGAGGAACCGCTTATGAGTTCAATTCCTTCCAGGGAACAAAAACACAGGTAGTGCTAATGAAAGGTTTTGGATAAAATCAAATGGTTATTTATTGGTGAGCTTAAAACGCGTTTCTCTGCCGTAAGCTGCTGGCCGTTTTATCAAGTTAATAACACACAATGGTTCAGGACAAATTTAAAAAAGGTAACAACAGATTTGATTGGTCAACGCATAGACGAATAGTAACATTTAAGACAAAATAAAAAACATGATGGTAAAATACACATCACTGTTGGCCAGATTTGCCGTAGTCTGTAGACTACATGAAACAGCTTATTCTGTATCGATTACACACACAATGTAAATAAAACGAATCTCTGTATATTCATTTGAAACCTATACGAAACATTTAGAAAATTCTATAATATACTGACATGGTGTCTGTGTGAAAATATTTCAGAACTAAGTGTAAAAAATCTGTATTCGACTATAGACTGGAATAGGAGACTAGCATGTTAAGTAATAGAGAAGACGCAGAAATTTTAAAAATATATATATATGTATATATAGACAACTCCAAAAGCACAAGACGGCGTGCGGTGATTGAGAGTGTGAGCTAAAAAATAGCTAGACATTAAATGTCTTTTTGTAAAAAAGAGACCTTAGCACAGAGGATCTTCACGCAAGTTGGATTTAGACTTAGTGTTTATTAATATGATTATTTGGTTGTAATGCATATTACATAATTAGTGAATATACTGATTCTTATTGGTTATTTCTTGGTCTCGTATATATAAAGAGAAGGGGCTTGTGTAGAAAACGAGAGGGGACTAGAAAAGTGATGACGAATTACAATTTTATATGGCATAGAGAAAAAATGAAATAAAATAAAAATGAATAAAATACGAGAAATGGGAAAAAGCGTAAAAACAAGGAATGGGATTATGAATAAAACGATATGGATGAAATGCCAATCGGGCTGTAAAAGATATTTGATAATACAAGATATGAGGAGTGAATGATTTTGTTTCATGGTTAAGACGACTGAGGAGTGAATAATTTTATTTAATGGATCAGACGACTATAGGGCCATAATTAAAATCAGGACATACTAGACCTCTCTACAAGAGAAGTAAATGGAGGATGTATTGGTCTAGAGAAGTGAAAATTTATACAAGCGAATAAGCATATTATAATCTGTCTAGAAAAGTGAGAATTTATATTCTGTCTAGAGATGTGAAAATTTATACATACGAATGAGCATATAATAATCTGTGATTAAGGGCAGCTAAAGAGTATAATATATAAATAATACTTGGATAAAAATAGTATCAAAAGGATACAAATTAAAGGATATCCCTATTAGTTAAAGGCTGCTAACTCTAAATTGGAGTTGAGACCTGATGGATACAAAGTATTAAGTTTGTGAATCCAAAAGGTCTCACGTTGTCTAAATTGTATTAGTCTATTATAATCTGTAGAGGGAGGAATATGATCAATTGGATAAAATCTGAAGATATCTGGATTCCCATTGTGTTTGATTAAACAATGTTCTGGGATACTATGTTTTATTTTTTTGTTTTTACAGTTACACCAGTGTTCACCCCAACGTAACTTTGCTTTTCTGGAGGTGCGGCCCACGTACTGGACCCCACAAATGCATTCCAAGACATAGACTACAAAAACAGAATTACAGTTGAGGAATCTAGTGATGTCAAAGACTTCTCCACTTGAAAAAGACTGAAAGTTTTTTTTTACCTGATGTAATGAATTTACAAGTGTTAAATTTTTTCTGTCCACGTTTGAAAACACCTATCTGTCCTAAGAAGGAGTTAGATTTTTTTATATTAGTTCTAGGCTTGGTATTAAAGTTAGTGTGTTTGACTCTCTTGCTGGGTGCTAGTTTACCTCTGAGAGTGGGAGCTCTGGTGTATACTATCTTTGGATGTTCACCTACAAGGTGTTTCAGGATAGGATCACTGCGAACAATATGCCAATGTTTGTTTATCGCTTTGCAGATCTGTTTGTAATTACAATTATATTGTGTTATAAATAATGGGTTGGTGAATTTTTGTTCATCAGTATTTCTGGTTTGTTTATTTCTCTCTAGAAGTTTATTTCGGTCTAGAAGTCTTACTTTGTTAAGACAGTTGTCTAAAAGTTTTTTTGGGTAACCTTTTTCTGCAAATCTCTCATATATTATGAGACATTGTTGTTTGAAAATATCAGGGGTGATACAATTTCGTCTGATTCTTTCAAATTGGCTATACGGTATATTTGATATCCAATTTATGTGGTGATTGCTAGTATAGTCCAGGTAGCTATTGCTGTCAACTTTTTTAAAAAAAGTTTTGGAACAAAGATTTCCATTAATTTCCATCAAGAATCTTGATAAAGGCTTTTCGCCGAAACATGTTGACAGAGCCATATTGTGCACTTCAAACTGAATAATAAACTGGGGATATGAGAGGAGAAGGTGAGCGCTCACAAATACCTCATCCTTGCAAAGAACAGAGACATTGTACTAAGAACAGGAAACCTTGGTTAAAACACCCAGCTGATTTGTTTTACTTCAGAGCTGAAAGAGAGCTCAGAAACAACTTAAAGGGACATAATACTCATATGCTAAATCACTTGAAACTGATGCAGTATAACTATAAAAAGCTGACAGGAAAATATCACCTGAGCATCTCTATGTAAAAAAGAAGATATTTTACCTCACAATCTCCTCAGCTCAGCAGAGTAAGTTCTGTGTAAAAAGTTATACTCAACTGCTCCCAGCTGCAGGTAAAAAAATAAAAAAAAATGAAGAAATGAACAGCAGCCAATCAGCATCAGCAGTGCTGAGGTCATGAACTTTTACTGTGATCTCATGAGATTTGACTTGACTCTCATGAGATTTCATTGTAAACTTCCTTTACCTGATTGGTGAAATAAGATGAGCGTGCACGATGCTCATCCCTTCAGATGTCCCAGGACAGACACACTAAAATGCTGCTTAGAAATCCTTTACAATGGGAGGTGGCTACTGAGGAACTTTTGAGGTAAAATATCTTTCTTTTCTTCTGTTATGTGTGATCAGTCCACGGGTCATCATTACTTCTGGGATATTATCTGCTCCCCTACAGGAAGTGCAAGAGGATTCACCCAGCAGAGTTGCTATATAGCTCCTCCCCTCTACGTCACCTCCAGTCATTCTCTTGCACCCAAAGACTAGATAGGAGGTGTGAGAGGACTATGGTGATTATACTTAGTTTTTAGAACTTCAATCAAAAGTTTGTTATTTTACAATAGCACCGGAGCGTGTTATTACCTCTCTGGCAGAGTTTGAAGAAGAATCTACCAGAGTTTTTCTTATGATTTTAACCGGAGTAGTTAAGATCATATTGCTGTTTCTCGGCCATCTGAGGGAGGTAAAAGCTTCAGATCAGGGGACAGCGGGCAGTTGAATCTGCATTGAGGTATGTCGCAGTTGTTATTTTCTGAATGGAATTGATGAAAAAATCCTGCCATACCGTTATAATGAACATGTATGTATACTCTACACTTTAGTATTCTGGGGATGGTATTTCACCGGAATTACTCTGTAAAAGTACATTAAACCTTTTATTAGGTATTTTTCATGTTAAACGTTTTTGCTGGAATGTAGAATCGTTTGCATTAATGAGGTACTGAGTGAATAAGTATTTGGGCATTATTTTCCACTTGGCAGTTTGCTTGTGTTAATTATGACAGTTTCGTTTCTCTCTCACTGCTGTGTGTGAGAGGGAGGGGCCGTTTTTGGCGCTCTTTGCTACGCATCAAAAATTTCCAGTCAGTTTTTCTGCATGATCCGGTTCATCTCTAACAGAACTCAGGGGTCTTCAAACTTCTTTGAAGGGAGGTAGATTCTCTCAGCAGAGCTGTGAGACTTATATAGTGACTGTGATTTAAAACGTTGTTTAAAATTTAATTAGTGTTATTTTACTAATGGGAACAAACCTTTGCTAAAAAGTTGTGTTGTTTGTTAAGAGTGATGCTATAACTGTTTTTCAGTTCATTATTTCAACTGTCATTTAATCGTTTAGTGCTTCTTGAGGCACAGTACGTTTTTATTAAATAAAATTGTAACCGAGTTGCATGTTTATTGCTAGTGTGTTAAACATGTCTGATTCAGAGGAAGATACCTGTGTCATTTGTTCCAATGCCAAGGTGGAGCCCAATAGAAATTTATGTACTAACTGTATTGATGCTACCTTAAATAAAAGCCAATCTGTACAAATTGAACAAATTTCACCAAACAGCGAGGGGAGAGTTATGCCGACTAACTCGCCTCACGTGTCAGTACCTGCGTCTCCCGCCCGGGAGGTGCGTGATATTATGGCGCCTAGTACATCTGGGCAGCCATTACAAATAACATTACAAGATATGGCTACTGTTATGACTGAAGTTTTGGCTAAATTACCAGAACTAAGAGGCAAGCGTGATCACTCTGGGGTGAGAACAGAGTGCGCTGATAATTCTAGGGCCATGTCTGATACTGCGTCACAGCTTGCAGAGCATGAGGACGGAGAGCTTCATTCTGTAGGTGACGGTTCTGATCCAAACAGATTGGATTCAGATATTTCAAATTTTAAATTTAAATTGGAAAACCTCTGTGTATTACTAGGGGAGGTCTTAGCAGCTCTCAACGATTGTAACGCTGTTGCAATACCAGAGAAAATGTGTAGGTTGGATAAATACTTTGCGGTACCGGCGAGTACTGACGTTTTTCCTATACCTAAGAGATTAACTGAAATTGTTACTAAGGAGTGGGATAGACCCGGTGTGCCGTTCTCACCCCCTCCAATATTTAGAAAGATGTTTCCAATAGACGCCACCACACGGGACTTATGGCAAACGGTCCCTAAGGTGGAGGGAGCAGTTTCTACTTTAGCTAAGCGTACCACTATCCCGGTGGAGGATAGCTGTGCTTTTTCAGATCCTATGGATAAAAAATTAGAGGGTTACCTTAAGAAAATGTTTATTCAACAAGGTTTTATATTACAACCCCTTGCATGCATCGCGCCGATCACGGCTGCGGCAGCATTTTGGATTGAGTCTCTGGAAGAGAACCTTAGTTCAGCTACGCTGGACGACATTACGGACAGGCTTAGAGTCCTTAAACTAGCTAATTCATTCATTTCGGAGGCCGTAGTACATTTAACCAAACTTACGGCTAAGAATTCAGGATTCGCCATTCAGGCACGCAGAGCGCTGTGGCTAAAATCCTGGTCGGCTGATGTAACTTCTAAGTCCAAATTACTTAGTATACCTTTCAAGGGGCAAACTTTATTTGGGCCCGGTTTGAAAGAAATTATTGCTGACATTACAGGAGGTAAGGGCCACGCTCTACCTCAAGACAAAGCCAAAGCTAAGGCTAGACAGTCTAATTTTCGTCCCTTTCGGAATTTCAAAGCAGGAGCAGCGCCAACTTCCACTGCACCAAAACAGGGAGGAGCTGTTGCTCGTTACAGACAAGGCTGGAAGCCTAACCAGTCCTGGAACAAGGGCAAGCAGGCCAGTAAACCTGCTGCTGTCCCAAAGACAGCATGAACCGAGGGCCCCCGATCCGGGACCGGATCTAGTGGGGGGCAGACTCTCTCTCTTCGCCCAGGCTTGGGCAAGAGATGTCCAGGATCCCTGGGCGCTAGAGATCATATCTCAGGGATACCTTCTAGACTTCAAATCCTCTCCCCCAAGAGGGAGATTTCATCTGTCAAGGTTGTCAACAAACCAAATAAAGAAAGACGCGTTTCTACGCTGTGTACAAGATCTATTATTAATGGGAGTGATCCATCCGGTTCCGCGGTCGGAACAAGGACAAGGGTTTTACTCAAACCTGTTTGTGGTTCCCAAAAAAGAGGGAACTTTCAGACCAATCTTGGATTTAAAGATCCTAAACAAATTCCTAAGAATTCCATCGTTCAAAATGGAAACTATTCGGACAATCTTACCCATGATCCAAGAGGGTCAGTACATGACCACAGTGGATTTAAAGGATGCTTACCTTCACATACCGATTCACAAAGATCATTACCGGTATCTAAGGTTTGCCTTCTTAAACAGGCATTACCAGTTTGTAGCTCTTCCATTCGGATTGGCTACGGCTCCAAGAATCTTTACAAAGGTTCTGGGTGCCCTTCTGGCGGTACTAAGACCGCGAGGAATTTCGGTAGCTCCGTACCTAGACGACATTCTGATACAAGCTTCAAGCTTTCAAACTGCCAAGTCTCATACAGAGTTAGTTCTGGCATTTCTAAGGTCGCACGGATGGAAAGTGAACGAAAAGAAGAGTTCTCTCTTTCCTCTCACAAGAGTTCCATTCTTGGGGACTCTTATAGATTCTGTAGAAATGAAGATTTATCTGACAGAAGACAGATTAACAAAGCTTCTAAATGCATGCCGTGTCCTTCATTCCATTCAACTCCCGTCAGTAGCTCAATGCATGGAGGTGATCGGCTTAATGGTAGCAGCAATGGACATAGTTCCCTTTGCACGCCTACATCTCAGACCGCTGCAATTGTGCATGCTGAGTCAGTGGAATGGGGATTACTCAGATTTGTCCCCCACTCTGAATCTGGATCAAGAGACCAGAAACTCTCTTCTATGGTGGCTTTCTCGGCCACATCTGTCCAGGGGGATACCGTTCAGCAGGCCGGACTGGACAATTGTAACAACAGACGCCAGCCTTCTAGGTTGGGGCGCTGTCTGGAATTCTCTGAAGGCTCAGGGACAATGGAGTCAGGAGGAAAGTCTCCTGCCAATAAACATTCTGGAATTGAGAGCAGTTCTCAATGCCCTTCTAGCTTGGCCCCAGTTAAAGACTCGGGGGTTCATCAGGTTTCAGTCGGACAACATCACGACTGTAGCTTACATCAACCATCAAGGAGGGACAAGAAGCTCCCTAGCAATGATAGAAGTATCAAAGATAATTCGCTGGGCAGAGTCTCACTCTTGCCATCTGTCAGCAATCCACATCCCGGGAGTGGAGAACTGGGAGGCGGATTTCTTGAGTCGCCAGACTCTTCATCCGGGGGAGTGGGAACTTCATCCGGAGGTCTTTGCCCAAATACTTCAACGTTGGGGCAAACCAGAGATAGATCTCATGGCGTTTCGCCAGAACGCCAAACTTCCTCGCTACGGATCCAGATCCAGAGATCCGGGAGCGGTTCTGATAGATGCTTTGACAGCACCTTGGAACTTCAGGATGGCTTATGTGTTTCCACCCTTCCCGCTGCTTCCTCGACTGATTGCCAAAATCAAACAGGAGAAAGCATCAGTGATTCTAATAGCGCCTGCATGGCCGCGCAGGACTTGGTATGCAGATCTAGTGGACATGTCATCCTGTCCGCCTTGGTCTCTACCTCTAAGACAGGACCTTCTGATTCAGGGTCCATTCAAACATCAAAGTCTAACTTCTCTGAAGCTGACTGCTTGGAAATTGAACGCTTGATTTTATCAAAACGTGGTTTTTCTGAGTCGGTTATTGATACCCTGATACAGGCTAGGAAGCCTGTTACCAGAAAGATTTACCATAAAATATGGCGTAAATACCTATACTGGTGTGAATCCAAAGATTACTCCTGGAGTAAGGTTAGGATTCCTAGGATATTGTCTTTTCTACAAGAAGGTTTAGAAAAGGGTTTATCGGCTAGCTCATTAAAGGGACAGATTTCAGCTCTGTCCATCTTGTTTCACAGGCGTCTGTCAGAAAATTCAGACATCCAAGCCTTTTGTCAGGCTTTAACTAGGATCAAGCCTGTGTTTAAAACTGTTGCTCCGCCATGGAGTTTAAACTTAGTTCTTAACGTTTTACAGGGTGTTCCGTTTGAACCCCTTCATTCCATTGATATAAAATTGTTATCTTGGAAAGTTCTATTTTTAATGGCTATTTCCTCGGCTCGAAGAGTCTCTGAGTTATCAGCCCTACATTGTGATTCTCCTTATCTGATCTTTCACTCAGACAAGGTGGTTCTGCGTACTAAACCTGGGTTCTTACCTAAGGTAGTCACTAACAGGAATATCAATCAAGAGATTGTTGTTCCATCCTTGTGTCCAAATCCTTCTTCAAAGAAGGAACGTCTTCTACACAATCTGGATGTAGTTCGTGCCCTCAAGTTCTACTTGCAGGCAACTAAAGATTTTCGCCAAACTTCTTCCCTGTTTGTCGTTTATTCTGGACAGAGGAGAGGTCAAAAAGCTTCTGCTACCTCTCTCTCTTTTTGGCTTCGTAGCATAATACGTTTAGCTTACGAGACTGCTGGACAGCAGCCTCCTGAAAGAATTACAGCTCATTCCACTAGAGCTGTGGCTTCCACTTGGGCCTTTAAGAATGAGGCCTCTGTTGAACAGATTTGCAAGGCTGCAACTTGGTCTTCGCTTCATACTTTTTCCAAATTTTACAAATTTGACACTTTTGCTTCTTCGGAGGCTATTTTTGGGAGAAAGGTTCTTCAGGCAGTGGTTCCTTCTGTATAATGAGCCTGCCTATCCCTCCCGTCATCCGTGTACTTTTGCTTTGGTATTGGTATCCCAGAAGTAATGATGACCCGTGGACTGATCACACATAACAGAAGAAAACATAATTTATGCTTACCTGATAAATTCCTTTCTTCTGTTGTGTGATCAGTCCACGGCCCGCCCTGTTTTTAAGGCAGGTGCATATTTTTTAAATTATAATTCAGTCACCACTACACCCTTGGTTTCTCCTTTCTCGTTGGTCTTTGGTCGAATGACTGGAGGTGACGTAGAGGGGAGGAGCTATATAGCAACTCTGCTGGGTGAATCCTCTTGCACTTCCTGTAGGGGAGCAGATAATATCCCAGAAGTAATGATGACCCGTGGACTGATCACACAACAGAAGAAAGGAATTTATCAGGTAAGCATAAATTATGTTTTTTACATAGAGATGTTCAGGAGATATTTTCTAGTCCGCTTTTTACAGCTATGCTGCATCACTTTCAAGTGTTTAAACATTTGGGTATTATGGCCCTTTAAGTTGCTAAGCGCCCGTGAGGAGATCTAAGTGACCAACACAGGAGTGTTACACGGAGGGTCACGGAAGGTAAGAGGGTAGTGGGTTATAAGTTCTAAAAACCTGCAAAAATCCCTTAATTTCACATCATCGCAAAAAGCTGCAAACTATCTCAAGCAGTGGGAAAAAAACTTTTAAAGCACATAAACTTTAGTACCACGAAACGGAGATACCATCTACATTTTACACCTTCAAAGAATTGAAATTCATATGCACTAACAGCGTAAAAACAAAGTTTGCTGTAACAATTCAAGATCTTGAAAACACAAACATATATTAAGTGTACTATATCAGCCCAAGTTAAGCCCTTTATCAATTGGCTAATTGTTTTAACTATTTGTAATCATTGCTGCTGCAAGATTGTTGCAAAATATTTGTAACCATTGTTATCATTGTTTTTTTAGACAGAGTATTGTTTGATTAAATAGAATGAATGAATTTTATTAGTTGTGAAATATACCGGTATATGAATTCAAATTGTGTAGTTTAAAAAAAACCTTATAATTTTAAAGTTATAGTTAGGATTACTAAAGATTTAACTGTATGTATGCTTGTAAATCGAATATATATTAAATTGTTTGAGTCTTTTAAAATAGAAATTTGGTCTCTGAGTTCATTTAACCACCTTGTTTGTACCCATATTGAATAATATTTTTTATATATCCATAACGCATAGACATCCTAGGAGTCTTATATGAGTCATTTAGATTAGAGAGGTTTTGGGAAATTGTATTGACTTGATTAAAGGTTCCACACAGAAATCAGCTAACAGATGATATTTGCAGTGAAGTGGTTTTTAGCAATATCACATAGTGCCTATTTCGTTTTCAACAATTTCAAGTTAGATAATTATTTTTAACCACACCAGCATTGTTTGCGCCAGACTTTATACCTGTTTGAAATATATTACTTACAAATTAATTTTGGGATAATTTGTTTAATAAAGAGGCACAGTGTGAGTTATACAGAATATTTACTTTAAGATATTTTCTAACAGTATCTGATTTCGATCATCCCAGAATAATTATATGTCAAATGTGTGTGCACACTGTGAAATCTATGGCGCTCTACAAATAACTGATAATAATGTGTGTATATGTATGTAGATATAATATATATATATATATATATATATATATATATATATATATTTTTTTCTTCTTTAGCATCTTGGGACGCATTATCAGGGTGACACAGGAAGTGGTCACTTATAGAGATTGGATATCGAAGCACTGGGGGCAGCAAAATAGATCAGAAACTGCATACAACGGTAAGAAGCTTGTACAGGGCCACATAGTTACTTTTGTTATGGAATTTATTTCACCAGTAAATCTTTACCTTTTGTGAAAATTGACAGATTAGGGGAAAAAAAATATTTAAAAACAAAAATAAACCTTTAAAGGAACATGAAACCCACATATTTTTTTCTTTTATGATTCAGGTAGAGAAAACTATTTTAAACAACTTGTCAGTTATTTAAAAATGCTTTTGAGGTCCCCTGACTATCAGGGTTCAGGTAGAAAATGTAGTTTTAAACAACTTTTCATTTTACTTAGCAAATTTGCTTGCTTCTCTTGGCATCCTTTGCTGAAGGAGCAGCAATACACTTTGACTTTATTGTGCCTTTAACATGTAATTACTGTATAAACACCTCTAGAAATGTGCCTAACATTTATTGTTCTTGAGACATATGTGATTTATTTTACTTTAGGGCTTTATGTCCTATAAATATTATTACTGAAAGCCTTTGTTGCCTCTTTCACATTGTGAATTGTCTACACTTTTGCAAATTCAAAAAACACAACTAATGTTTGCTAGTGTATATTAAGAAATAAATAGCCATTAAAAAAAAAGAAAGTCTGTACAAAAATTCCTGTCCTATTGGGCTGCTACATGGACAAAATTCAACCACATTATTTAAACACAAGAAAACTTATCTGCACACTCCAAATTTTTATTTAAAAGGTTGTTTCTAGTACTATATTTTGACCAAAGTATGTACGTATACAAACGTAGATAAAATTAGCAAAACTAACTTGGTTTTCTTTACATTGACAAGTGAGCTTGCATGCTTTGGTCTCAACATGATACTAAAACATGTAGGTAACTGTCCTTTAAAAACTAGCCTCTAAATTTGTATGACTTTTAAAATTGTTGCCAGGAATTGTGATGTTTAATTGTATACTCCTCTCAGTCCCATGACTCTGCATAGGCTTGTGTTTATTATTCATTTTATATGCTTTTCTTCTCACTAGGTAATGAAGTGACTTTGATAGTAGATGTCCACCACTTGGATAAATGTAATAATAATGTGTCGGAACCGAAAACTTCAGGTCAAGGCAAAAATAAGACCTCCGAGGTGGTTGGCAAACACTCTTCCAACTCCTCCGGCCCCCTGTCATCATCCTCTTCTACCCTATCCAGCTCCAGTGATGTGGTGAGAATCAACTCTTATTGTTTTGGAATAGAATATATACAATTTGTTTCTTTATCCTCCTTTACTGTAAGTTTAGGAAATCAGTGTGGCCTAACAGTTGAGTCTTATTTCCAGAAGCTATTAGGACTCTGACGCACATAATGAATATTGGCCCTTCAAGTTTGAGTTGCTCCTAAGCTTGATAGATATTTTTCAAGCTTGATGCTGATATACCTTTATAACACCAATCTTTCCTTTAAAATTAGAGGATGTTTGCTATATGACAAAATGGATTTTGCAGAAAAAAGCTATATAATAAGAATACTATGTTAATGTGTTTTTTAAAGCCAGCCATGCTGTTAACAAATTGCTACCTGTGAAATAGATTCCTGATGTACATGCTCTTTTAAAATGTTTGAAGTAACATTTTTCAAGAAGCGTTTTCTTCCCAAAAATTTTGGGGTTCAATATGATAAACAATAGTATGAGGTGAACACCCTCTGTGTTCTATTTCATTTTGGTGTTGAGGCAGTGTGCTGGCTTTAAAGAACTAATCCAATTATCCAGAGCTGTACTTCATATTATTTTTTTTTTTTTTTTAAGATTAGCCTAGGTACACAGATGATCAGCAAGCACTGGTATACAGCTTATTGGAGCCATTGTACTGTTAAATGTAATGTTTTCTTGCTTTTATATTAAAATCACTCACTATAGCATTTTAAGTTATAGTATTCCACATTAGTCTTGAAACCTCAGAAAAGTTTTTAATTCTTGTCCATTCAGAAGCTATCTACTTTCATTAATTTGCGGTTACTTGTCCTAATTTTCTTTAGTGAGATGCCATGTGGTGGCTTTAACTTATATAAAACATGGTTTGCACCTTTCTTAAACAACCAAAATGAGAAGTGTTTAGACAAGATACTAAAAAATAAGAACCATATATATGCTTTCATAATTTTTTTTCTTCTCTGTAGTATCTCCTTTTTGACAACTGTTATAAAGATGAATGAGGATTTCTTTCCTAAGATATGGTGAGTCCACGGATTGAGTAATTACTGGTGGGAATATCACTCCTGGCCAGCAGGAGGAGGCAAAGTGCACCACAGTTATCTACTAAGTATCACTCCATTAACCACAACCCCCAGTCATTTTCTTTACCTTCGGTGCATGGAAGAGGTGAAGTTTAGGTGTCTGAAGAAAAATGTTGATTTCATCTACAAGCAAGTTTTTGGGTATAGCCGTATTCCACGTTATTCCTTGCAGTCGGGTAGTGGTGGCTTTAAAGCAGTTAGGAACTTGTAAAGAGATACTTACTGCATTTTCCTAACAATTGCTGCCCTAGTTTAGAAAGCCAGAGTTGGCTACTCTGTTCTTTCTTTTTCAAAGGTCTCTGTGAAGAACTGTGTCTTCTCATACCTTGTAACTGTCTACATGCCCAACAGCGGAGCAGGTAAGTGCTTTTTCTTCCAGTTGGGGAGACCATGCACTTAACAAATTAAAAGACACTGCTTTTTTATTGGGACATAGATAATCCTGTTGTATGGGTTACACTGAGGCATGAATCGGGCACTGTCGCATGTGTGAGACTAACTTTTAAACTCTTTTAAAAAGAAAGGGTAAAATGTTTTTATTATGCTTTATTTTCTGGCACGTATTTACTTGATAAAACAATTAAAGTTTAAACTGAATATAAGGCTGAAATTAATTTTCTATTTCAGCAGCTTATTCATTTCCCATTTGCTTTAAAATAAAACGATGCAACATTTGGAAAAAAACGGTTATTTCTGATACTCAGTGTATCACAAAGCTATTTTTAGTGCCTCTTTGTGTCTTTGTTTTTCTGGGGAAAAAGTAGTTTCTCCAACATAGGTGTGTCCGGTCCACGGCGTCATCCTTACTTGTGGGATATTCTCCTCCCCAACAGGAAATGGCAAAGAGCCCAGCAAAGCTGGTCACATGATCCCTCCTAGGCTCCGCCTTCCCCAGTCATTCTCTTTGCCGTTGTACAGGCAACATCTCCACGGAGATGGCTTAGAGTTTTTTGGTGTTTATATGTAGTTTTTATTCTTCAATCAAGAGTTTGTTATTTTAAAATAGTGCTGGTATGTACTATTTACTCTGAAACAGGAAAGAGATGAAGATTTCTGTTTGTAAGAGGAAAATGATTTTAGCAACCGTTACTAAAATCGATGGCTGTTTCCACACAGGACTGTTGAGAGGAATTAACTTCAGTTGGGGGAAACAGTGAGCAGACTTTTGCTGCTTGAGGTATGACACATTTCTAACAAGACTCGGTAATGCTGGAAGCTGTCATTTTCCCTATGGGAACCGGTAAGCCATTTTCTTAGTTTAAGTAAAAGAATAAAGGGCTTCATTAGGGCTTAAAAAACTGGTAGACATTTTTCTGGGCTAAAACGATTACTTTACTAAGTATATTTGGCAGATTATTACTTTTAATAGTTGTTAAATCTTGGGGATTGTTTTAATAAAAACGGCAGGCACTGTATTGGACACCTTTTTCACTGGGGGCCTTTTCTAGTCATAGACAGAGCCTCATTTTCGCGCCTCTAATGCGCAGTTGTTTTTGGAAAGCATGGCATGCAGATGCATGTGTGAGGAGCTAAGAACCACTGAAAAAGCTTATAGAAGGCATCATTTGGTATCGTATTCCCCTCTGGGCTTGGTTGGGTCTCAGCAAAGCAGATACCTGGGACTGTATAGGGGTTAAATGTAAAAACGGCTCCGGTTCCGTTATTTTAAGGGTTAAAGCTTTCAAATTTGGTGTGCAATACTTTTAAGGCTTTAAGTTACTGTGGTGAAATTTTGGTGAAATTTGAACAATTCCTTCATACTTTTTCACATATTCAGTAATAAAGTGTGTTCAGTTTGAAATTTAAAGGGACAGTAACGGTTTTATTGTAAAACGTTTTTTGTGCTTTGTTGACAAGTTTAAGCCTGTTTAACATGTCTGAACCATCAGATAACGATGTTCTATATGTATGAAAGCCAATGTGTCTCCCCATTTAAATATATGTGATATATTTGTGTCATAATGTCCAAACAAAGTAGGGATAATAATGCCATAGATATGATATTGCCCAAGATGATTCCTCTAATGAGGGGAGTAAGCATGGTACTGCATCATCCCCTTCTGTGTCTACACCAGTTTTGCCCACACAAGAGGCCCCTAGTACATCTAGTGCGCCAATACTTATTACCATACAACAATTAATGGCTGTAATGGATAATTCTATTGCATGCATTTTTTCCAAAATGCCTACTTATCAGAGAAAGCGTGATTGCTCTGTTTTAAACACTGAAGAGCAAGAGGACGCTGATAATATCTGTTCTGACATACCCTCACACCTATCTGAGGGGCCAGGAGGGAGGTTTTGTCTGAGGGAGAAATTTCAGATTCAGGGAAAATTTCTCAACAAGCAGAACCTGATATTGTAACTTTTAAATTTAAATTTCAACATCTCCACGCACTACTTAAGGAGGTATTATCTACTCTGGATGATTGTGACAATTTGGTCATTCCAGAGAAATTAGGTAAGATGGACAAGTTCCTAGAGGTTCCGGTGCCCCCCGATGTTTTTCCTATACCCAAGCGGGTGGCGGACATAGTAAATAAGGAGTGGGAAAGGCCCGGCATACCTTTTGTCCTCCCCCTATATTTAAGAAATTAGTTCCTATAGTCGACCCCAGAAAGGACTTATAGCATACAGTCCCCAAGGTCGAGGGGGCGGTTTCTACTCTAAACAAACGCACTTCTATTCCTATAGAAGATAGTTGTGCTTTCAAGATCCTATGGATTAAAGGTTAGAGGGTTTGCTTAAAAAGATGTTTGTTCAGCAAGGTTACCTTCTACAACCAATTTCATGCATTGTTCCTGTCACTACAGCTGCGTGTTTCTGGTTCGAAGAACTAGAAAAGTCGCTCAATAAAGAATCTTCGTACGAGGAGGTTTTGGACAGAGTTCAAGCTCTTAAATTGGCTAACTCTTTTTTATTTTAGATGCCGCTTTGCAATTAGCTAGATTAGCGGCGAATAATTCAGGGTTTGCTATCGTGGCGCGCAGAGCGCTTTTGCTTAACATCCCTTTCAAGGGTAAAACACTGTTTGGCCCTGACTTGAAAGAGATTATTTCAGACATCACTGGGGGAAAGGGCCACGCCCTTCCTCTGGATAGGTCTTTTAAGGCTAAAAAGAAGCCAAATTTTCGTCCCTTTCGCAGAAACGGACCAGCCTCAAATTCTACACCCTCTAAGCAAGAGGGTAATACTTCTCAAACCAAGCCAGCCTGGAGGCCGATGCAAGGCTGGAACAAGGGTAAGCAGGCCAAGTCACCTGCCACTGCTACCAAAACAGCATGAAGTGTTGGCCCCCGATCTGGGAAGGATCTGGTGGGGGGCAGACTTTCTCTCTTTGCTCAGGCTGGGGCAAGAGATGTTCAGGATCCTTGGGCGCTAGAAATAGTTTCTCAAGGTTATCTCCTGGAATTCAGGGAACTACCCCCAAGGGGAAGGTTCCACGGGTCTCAATTATCTTCGAACAGGCATTCTTACACTGTGTAGAAGACCTGTTAAGCATGGGAGTGATTCATCCTGTTCCATTAGGAGAACAAGGGATGGGTTTTTACTCCAACCTGTTCATAATTCCCAAAAAAGAGGGAACATTCAGACCTATTTTAGATCTCAAGATTCTAAACAAGTTTCTAAGGGTTTCATCATTCAAAATGGAAACCATTCGAACGATCCTTCCTACCATCCAGGAAGGTCAATTCATGACCACGGTGGACTTAAAGGATGCGTACCTACGTATTCCTATCCACAAGGAACATTTTCGGTTCCTAAGGTTCGCCTTTCTGGACAAGCATTACCTGTGGCACTTCCATTCGGATTAGCCACTGCTCCAAGGATTTTCACAAGGGTACTAGGGTCCCTTCTAGCGGTGCTAAGACCAAGGGGCATTGCAGTAGTACCTTACTTGGACAACATCCTGATTCAAGTGTCGTCTCTGTCAAAAGCAAGGGCTCATACGGACATTGTCCTAGCCTTTCTCAGATCTCACAGGTGGAAAGTGAACATAGAAAAAAAAGTTCTCTGTCCCCGTCAACAAGAGTTCCCTTCTTGGGAACAATAATAGTTTCCTTAGAAATGAAGGTTTTTCTGACAGAGGCCAGAAAATCAAAACTTCTAAGCTCTTGTCAGGTACTTCATTCTGTTCTTCTTCCTTCCATAGCGCAGTCCATGGAAGTAATAGGTTTGATGGTTGTGGCAATGGACATAGTTCCTTTTGCACGAATTCATCTAAGACCATTGCACCTGTGCATGCTCAGACAGTGGAATGGGGATTATACAGACTTGTCTCCGACGATACAAGTAGATCAAATAACCAGAGATTCACTCCGTTGGTGGCTGACCCTGGACAACCTGTCACAGGGAATGAGCTTCCGCAGACCAGAATAGGTTATTGTCACGACCGACGCCAGTCTGGTGGGCTGGGGCGCGGTCTGGGAACCCCTGAAAACTCAGGGTCTATGGTTTCGGGAAGACTCTCTTCTCCCGATAAACATAATGGAACTGAGAGCGATATTCAATGCTCTCAAGGTTTGGCCTCGACTAGCAAAGGCCAAATTCATAAGGTTTCAATCAGACATCATGACGACTGTTACATATATCAACCATCAGGGGGTAACAAGGAGTTCCCTGGCGATGGAGGAGCATCCGGGGGAGTGGGAACTCCATCTGGAAATCTTTGCCCAAATAACTCAATTATGGGGCATTCCAGACATGGTTCTGATGGCCTCTCGTCAGAACTTCATGGTCCCTTGTTACGGGTCCAAATCCAGGGATCCCAAGGCGACTCTATTGGATACAATAGTAGCACCTTGGATCTTCAACCTAGCTTATGTATTCCCACCGTTTCCTCTCATTCCCAGGCTGGTAGCCAGGATCAATCTGGAGAGGGCTTCGGTGACCTTGATAGTTCCTGTGTGGCCACGCAGGACTTGGTATGCAGACCTGGTGAATGTGTCATCGGCTCCACCATGGAAGCTACCTTTGAGACAGGACCTTCTTATTCAGGGTCCATTCGAACATCCGAATCTGGTTTTCCTCCAACTGACTGCTTGGAGTTTGAACGCTTGATTTTATCAAAGCGTGGGTTTTCAGATTCTGTAATAGATACTCTTATTCAGGCTAGAAAGCCTGTAACTAGAAAAATTTACCATAATATATGGAAAAAATATATCTGTTGGTGTGAATCTAAAGGATTCCCATGGAACAAGATAAAAATTCCTAAGATTCTTTCCTTTCTACAAGAAGGTTTGGAGAAAGGATTTTCTGCGAGTTCTCTGAAGGGACAGATCTCTGCTTTATCTGTTTTACTTCACAAAAGGCTGGCAGCTGTGCCAGACGTTTAAGCGTTTGTTCAGGCTCTGGTTAGAATCAAGCCTGTTTACAGACCTTTGACTCTTCCCTGGAGTCTTAATCTAGTTCTTTCAGTTCTTCAAGGGGTTCCGTTTGAACCCTTACATTCCGTAGATATTAAGTTATTATCTTGGAAAGTTTTGTTTTAGGTTGCAATTTCTTCCGCTAGAAGAGTTTCTGAGTTATCTGCTCTGCAGTGTTCTCCGCCCTATCTGGTCCATGCAGATAAGGTGGTTTTTACGTACTGAGCCTGGTTTTCTTCCGAAGGTTGTTTCCAACAAAAATATTAACCAGGAGATAGTTGTACCTTCTTTGTGTCCGAATCCAGTTTCATAGAAGGAACGTTTGTTGCACAATTTGGACGTTGTCCGTGCTCTAAAATTCTATTTAGATGCTACAAAGGATTTCAGACAAACATCTTCCTTGTTTGTTGTTTATTCTGGTAAAAGGAGAGGTCAAAAAGCAACTTCTACCTCTCTATCTTTTGGGCTTAAAAGCATCATCAGATTGGCTTATGAGACTGCCGGACGGCAGCCTCCTGAAAGAATCACAGCTCATTCCACTAGGGCCGTGGCTTCCACATGGGCCTTTAAGAACGAGGCTTCTGTTGATCAGATATGTAAGGCAGCGACTTGGTCTTCACTGCACACTTTTACCAAATTTTACAAATTTGATACTTTTGCTTCTTCTGAGGCTATTTTTGGGAGAAAGGTTTTGCAAACCGTGGTGCCTTCCATCTAGGTGACCTGATTTGCTCCCTCCCATCATCCGTGTCCTAAAGCTTTGGTATTGGTTCCCACAAGTAAGGATGACGCCGTGGACCGGACACACCTATGTTGGAGAAAACAGAATTTATGTTTACCTGATAAATTGCTTTCTCCAACGGTGTGTCCGGTCCACGGCCCGCCCTGGTTTTTTAATCAGGTCTGATGATTTATTTTCTTTAACTACAGTCACCACGGTATCATATGATTTCTCCTATGCAAATATTCCTCCTTTACGTCGGTCGAATGACTGGGGAAGGCGGAGCCTAGGAGGGATCATGTGACCAGCTTTGCTGGGCTCTTTGCCATTTCCTGTTGGGGAGGAGAATATCCCACAAGTAAGGATGACGCCGTGGACCGGACACACCGTTGGAGAAAGCAATTTATCAGGTAAACATAAATTCTGTTTTTTCTCCATTTCTGGGTGATCCGGTCTTAATTGGTAGTGGTAAGGCACCTCAGTAATTGAGGTGTAGGGTTGCCGGAGGAGTATTTTAGAAGTTTGATGTTTGTTAAATGTTTTTTCTTAACTTTTCTCACATAATTTTAGCTGGGGATCGATCCTAATTTGGCATAAAATTTAAAGTATATTTTTTCCTTAGCTTATTTTAATTGAATATTAAAATCTTCAAAACTTATCTGTACAAGTTTATATACTGTTTCACAACATGTCTGATATTGGAGCAAGAGCCTTCTCTCATGAATTCATGCTTATTATGTTTAGATGAACACCGTTGTTAAAGGAGGTTTTAGCTACTTTAGATGACTCAGATACCCCTGTTGTTGTCTAAGTAATCTAGTAAACTTAATAGTTCTCACAGGAATGGGAGAAACCAGGGGTGTCTTCTTTTTTTTTTTTCCCGTCTCCAATTTTTAATAAAATGTTTTCTGTCGAGGACTCCATTAAAGATCCTTGGTATACTTTACCCAAAGTTGAAGTGAAGGCTTTGAGTCTTACAATAATATTACATGACTAAGGGGACCGCCCCAAAATATTGTGTTCTGTACTGATCCCCATGTTTGGATAATAAAGGGATTTTTATGCTGACACTTCATTGCTGGTTTTGCCTAAAGTTGAAGTGGACATTTCCACTCTGGCTAAGAGAACCACTATTCCTATTAAGGATAGCTGCTATTTTAAGGATCCGATGGACAAGAAGCTGGAGGCTTATTTGAAAAAGATTTATGTTCATCAAGGTCTCCAATGGCAACCTGCGGTGTGTATTGCCACCATGACTAGTGTGGCATCTTATTGGTCCGATGCCTTGTCTGATTCTCTTAAAGTAGAGACTTCCTTGGATGAAATAAATTCAGGATAGGATTAAAGCTCTTAAGTTGGCCAATTCCTTTATTGTTTGGACCTGGTTAGGCAGAATTTATCTCTGATATTACTGGTGGAAAAGGGTCTTTTCTACCTCAAGATAAGAATAGGCCTAAAGGACATCAGAGTAATTTTTGTTCCTTTCATAACTTCAGAAGAAAGTCTTCCCCTTCTTCCTAACAGGAACAATCCAAGTCTTCTTGTAAACCCAATCAGTCTTGGAACAAGGGGAAACAATCAAAAAATCCCACAGCTGATTCCAAATCAGCATGAAGGGTTTGCAGACTTTCTCAGTTCTCTCAAGCCTGGATACGAGATGTCCCAGATCCCTGGACTGTGGACATAGTATACCAGGGTTACAAATTGGAATTCAAGACTTTTCCTCCCAGAGACAGATTCCTTCTATCAAAATTATCTTCAGACCAGATAAAGAGGGGAGGCGTTCTTGAAATGTATACAACATCTTTCCTCCCTGGGAGTGATAGTTCCAGTGCAGGAACAGGGTCTCGGGTTCTACTACAACCTATTTGTGGTTCCCAAAAAAGAGGGAACTTTCCGTCCCATTCTAGACTTGAAGTGTCTTAACAAGTTTCTGAAAGTTCCTGTTATGGGTGTTATGTTTAGCTTATATGCAACTCTATGATTTATTTCTATTGCACTTGTTTCCTGTTTGGCATTTCCTGTTCCTGTTAGTTCTATGCTAAGATCATGACTTCTGTACACTAATGCTTGTACTGTCATTATTTACACCACATGAAACATGGTGTCAGAAGTATCTGAATCTGTGCTGTTTCTATACATCTGATGCTAAGAACTTGCCAGTCTTGCAGTGAGAGACTTTAGAGCTGATTGTGTCTCCTGTAGCAATCACAGTCCTGTGCTGAAAGCTGAGCACTGGAAGCAAGAAAACCAGCACCATGGCAGCTGCTAACAGCATTCCACTGCCTGAGGCAATGAGGGTGAGTGGGGATTGCAGCAGTAACTGGGACAACTTCAGAGATGAGTTTGAGGATTGCTCCCTAGCCACAGGGTTAAATGAGAAACCTGCAGCAGTGCAAGCAGCTACACTGAGGAGGGTGATGGGCAGTGAATGCCACCATGTTTACAAGCATAATTTAAACCTCACAGAGGAGCAGAAGAGTGACACTAAAGCCATCCTAGATGCATTAGAAGCTTTTTTCAGGCCTTCTAAAAATGTCATATATGAAAGATATATATTTGGCAGCTGCAAGCAAGAAGAAGGTGAAGCAATAGACAACTTTGTCACACGGCTAAGAGAAAAAGCTGCAAGCTGTGAGTATGGCTCTCTGAGAGATATGTCGCACTGCAGAACTTACTGACAAACATATGAGAGCTATGGAGCAGGATAAACAGACTGACAGTATTAATGCAGCCTCCAAGCAACAGCTAAGCTTGAAGAACCACCAGCACAAGCTTCAGCACAAAAATCACCTACGCAACTCACCTATGAGCAAGCCTGCATCCTGCAAGTACTGTGGCAGTGTGCATGTACGAGAGAAAGAACAGTGCCCTGCTTATGGGAAAATCTATAGAGCATGTGGTAGACTAAATCATTTTGCTGGAGTATGTCTGTCTAGTAGAATGGAAGCAAGAAAGATGCACACAATTGAGAAAACTTCAGATTCTGAGGATGCACATTTACATAGCACTGAGGTGTTTTACTCAAAAGAATGCATTGGTGCTGTAAAATCTAAGGGCCAAAAATGGTTTGTAAATCTCAGACTAAATAATATATGCCAACCCTGCCAGCTGGACTCAGGTGTAACATGTGATGTCATGAGTTTAAAAGACAAGATGAAACTGGCACCTAGGGTACCTCTTCAGCCAAGTAGCACTAAATTGAAGTTATATTCAAGGGAACTAATGGATTCATTGGGACTTTTCCAAACAGAATGCAGCCTATGTGAACGTATTCACAAACTTGAGTTTGAGATTGTTGAGGCTAATCAGAAACCGCTATTGTCTGGTTCAACATGTGAGCGCCTGGGTCTGATGCAGTTCACCATTCCTGCTGAACTACACAATGTTGATAATCAGCCTGCAAAATCCCTGACTAGGCCACTGACAAAACAGCAAATCCTAAGTGTCTATATTGATGTGTTTGATGGCCCAGTAGTATCTGTTCCAGGAGAGGTACATTTTGAACTTGATCCTAGCATTCCACCAGTACAATGTGCCCCACGCAATGTGCCAGTAGCCATTAAGCCGCAGGTCAAAGCACAACTCGATAAGTATGAAGCTGAAGGACATCTTACTTCGGTATCAGAGCCTACGGATTGGATAAGCAACATGGTAGTTATTAGTAAGCCTGAGAAGATCAGAATTTGCATTGATCCCAAGTTTCTGAACATGGCCCTGAAACTGTCACACTACTTAAAGGGACATAATACTCATATGCTAAATCACTTGAAACTGATGCAGTATAACTGTAAAAAGCTGACAGGAAAATATCACCTGAGCATCTCTATGTAAAAAAGGAAGATATTTTACCACACAATCTCCTCAGCTCAGTAGAGTTAGTTCTGTGTAAAAAGTTATACTCAGCTGCTCCCAGCTGCAGGTAAAAAAATTAAAAAAATTAAGAAATGAACAGCAGCCAATCAGCATCAGCAGTGCTGAGGTCATGAACTCTTACTGTGATCTCATGAGATTTGACTTAACTCTCATGAGATTTCATAGTAAGCTTCCTTTACCTGATTGGTGAAATAATATGAGAGTTCACGATGCTCATCCCTTCAGGTGTCCCGGGACAGACACACTAATATGCTGCTTAGAAATCCTTTACAATGGGAGGTGGCTACTGAGGATTTTTTGAGGTAAAATATCTTTCTTTTTTACATAGAGATGTTCAGGTGATATTTTCTAGTCAGCTTTTTACAGCTATGCTGCATCACTTTCAAGTGTTTAAACATTTGGGTATTATGGCCCTTTAATGCCAACACTTGACGACGTTTTGCACAAACTACCCAAAGCACGGGTTTTTACACTTGTTGATGCAAGAGATGCCTTTTTACAGTGCAAACTGGATGAAAAGAGTAGCTACATGACCACCTTCTGGACTCCTTGGGGCAGAAAGAGATGGCTGAAACTGCCATTTGTAGTCTCTGTAGCACCGGAGGTGTATCAGCTAAAGCAGCATGAACTATTATGTGGGCTCCACGGAATTGAGCCAATAGCCGATTACATTCTTATAGTTGGCTGTGGTAATACAGATGAAGAAGCTGAGCATGACCATGATGAGAATCTAAAAGCGCTACTGGATCGTTGCAGGCAGGTGATGCTGAGACTCAGCGTAAAGAAATTGCAGTTCAAGGTGCAAGAAGTTCGTTTCCATGGACATATCCTGTCCTCACAAGGCTTAAAAGCTGACCCAGATAAGATTGGAGCCATTGTAGACATGCCACACCCTGGTGACGCCAAAGCGGTACAGCGTTTTATTGGCTTTGTCACATACCTAGCAAAATTCATGCCACACTTGTCTGAGGTGTGTCAGCCATTGAGAAGACTTCTGGACAAAGATAAAGTTTTGCACTGGCTTCCCAAGCATGACCAGGCAGTGGAGGAGATAAAACGCTTGGTCACCGCTGCCCCAGTGTTGAAATATTATGATGTCACAAAACCTGTCGCAATACAAAGTGACTCAAGCAAAAATGGCCTAGGATGTTGTCTATTGCAAGAAGGTCAGCCAGTTGCATATGCGTCCAGAGCTCTTTCGTCAGCCGAGCAGAATTATGCTCAAATTGAAAAGGAATGTTTAAGCATTGTGTTTGCTTGCCAGCGTTTTCATTATTATCTTTATGGCCCGGATACAATCAGAGCTGAAACTGATCACAAACCGCTAATAGCCATATTCAAAAAGCCCCTTTTATGTGCTCCCAAGCGTTTGCAGAGCATGATGCTTACATTGCAGCAATACAACCTCAATGTTGTCTACAAGCCAGGATGTGAAATGTATATCAGTGATACCCTGAGCAGAGCTACAACGGATCATTTGGCACCCGGAGGTGAGCATGAGCTACAACAGGAACAAACTTTCTTTGCTGAAGTCAAGCGACTATCTAAATATTACAGATCAGCGACTACATCAGCTCATACAGCACACAGACAGAGATGCAACTTTACAAGCACTGAAGTCTATTGTTCTGATTGGGTGGCCAGATGAAAAGGATGCAGCACCTGCAATTGTGAAAGAATATTGGTCCTTCAGAGATGAAATCAGCGTACAAAATGGTATCTTATACAAAGGTCCAAGAGTCATAATACCAAAGTCACTTAGAGCAGAGATGTTATTACGCATACACTCAAGTCACATTGGGGGTGAGGCATGCTACAGACAAGCTCGTGATACTCTTTTCTGGCCCAACATGCAAGGTGAAATCAAAGACTTTGTCAGCAATTGTCTCACTTGCAATGAATATGCACATTTGCAACAAAAAGAAACCATGATGTCACATGAGATACCTACACGTCCTTGGCAGATCGTCAGTATAGACTTATTCAACTACGCAGGAAAAGAATATCTGATATTAGTTGATCATTACTCAGACTTCTGGGAAATTGAACTTCTTCCTGACTTATCCACTGAAACTACAGTTAAGAGGTGCAAGTCTCAGTTTGCACGTCATGGACAACCAGATAAAGTGATCTCTGATAACGGCCCTCAGTTTGCAAGCTTACAATTCAGGAAATTTTCCACTGAATGGGAGTTTGAGCATGTGACTTCTTCACCACGTCATCCACAGGCTAACGGCAAAGCTGAATCTGCTGTGAAGATTGTTAAAAATTTATGCAAGAAAGCACAAAGTGATGGTAAAGACCAGTGGAAGGCCATCTTACATTGGAGAAACACTCCAACCGAGGGCATGGATAGTAGTCCGGCACAGAGACTGATGTCAAGGAGATTAAAGACCTCCTTACCAGTTGCCAACAAGCTACTTGAACCCTCTGTGATACATGGTATACCAGAAAAGTTACGACTTAAAAGGCAAGTGTTCAAGGCACGATATGACACATCTGCCAGAGATTTGCCTGAATTGAATATTGGGGAACGAATCCGTATCAAACACTTGCCTGGAGATCGAACAAGTCGTTGGAGAATGGGTACCTGTCTGCAAAAAGTTGCACCACGCTTCTATCTTGTGGACATTGAAGAAACCCTCTATCGCCGCAATCGTGTGGATCTGCGAGTGGCTGAGCAGCCTGATTCTCAATATCCAGTTGACAGACCAGACTCATCTGATATTATAAGGGCACACTCACCCATTGGCAGTAAGGAATGTACAGAGGTGATGCCACAGACTAATATTAATGACAGTCCTGAGCAAGCAGGTATACCTCATGGCAGTCAAGCACAGAGCATGCCAGCAAGTATTGAGAAGAGCCCATTAACCTCAGAGAGGGCTAAGAAACTCTTTGTACAAGGAGGGCCAGTCTTCACCCGTAGTGGCAGACATTCACAACCGCCCAAGAGACTTAACCTGTAGAATGTGTTATTACAAGGACTCATCCAAATTTCACAATATTGATTTATTAACACTAAAAGAGGGAGATGTTATGGGTGTTATGTTTAGCTTATATGCAACTCTATGATTTATTTCTATTGCACTTGTTTCCTGTTTGGCATTTCCTGTTCCTGTTAGTTCTATGCTAAGATCATGGCTTCTGTACACTAATGCTTGTACTGTCATTATTTACACCACATGAAACAGTTCCATCCTTCAAGATGGAGACTATACGCTCCATTCTTCCTTTAGTACAAGATGGTCAGTTCATGACAACCATAGACCTAAAGGATGCGTATCTTCATGTTCCTATTCACAGGGACCATCACAGATTCCTGGGATTTGCCTTTCTGGACAAACATTTCCAGTTTGTGGCCCTTCCATTTGGTCTAGCCACGGCTCCCAGAATTTTTTCAAAGGTTCTGGGGGCTCTTTTGGTAGTGATCTGTTCTCATGGAATTGCTGTGGCACCCTACCTAGACGACATATTGGTTCAGGCGCCATCTTTTCAACAAGCAAAATCTCACAGAGATATTGTTGTTGTCTTTTCTTCGTTCCCACGGATGGAATGTGAATCTGGAAAAAATCTCCCTTTCCCCTGCTACAAGAGTAGTGTTATTAGGGACCATAATACATTCTCTTTTTTAATGAAGATTTTTCTGACAGAGGTCAGGAAAAACTAAATAATTTCCTCTTGCCTCTCTCTTCAGGCTACTGCTCATCCTTCAGTGGCTCAATGTATGGAGGTAATCGGTCTGATGGTGGCTTCCATGGACATCATTCATGTTGCTCGATTCCATTTGAGATCTCTACAGTTGTGCATGCTCAGACAATGGAATGGCTACCATGCAGATCTATCTCAGAGAATAGAGTTAGATCAGTCGTCAAGGGATTCTCTCCCGTGGTGGATTTCTCAGGAACATCTGTTTCAGGGCACATGATTTCGGAGACCTTCCTGGGTGATCGTAACCACGGTCACCAGCCTGCAACTTGTTTAAAGTTCAGGGCCTTTGGACTCAGGAGGAATCTGCTCTTCCCATCAACATCTTGGAGTTGAGGGCGATTTACAATGCTCTATTGGCTTGGCCTCAGTTGTCCTCAGCCCAGTTTATCAGGTTCCAGTCAGACAACATAACCTTTGTGGCTTACATCAATCACCAGGGAGGAACTCGGAGTTCCTTAGCCATAAGGGAGGTTACTCGGATTCTTCAGTGGGCAGAGACCCACAATTGCTGTCTATCTGCCATCCACTTTCCAGGAGTAGACAACTGGAAAGCGGATTTTCTGAGCAGACAGACTTTTCATCCCGTGGAGTGGGATCTCCATCCGGTGGTGTTTTCCAGCTTATTCCGCAAATTGGGGGTGCCAGAGTAAGATCTGGTGGCGTCCCGTCAGAACGCCAAGCTTCCAAGGTACGGTTCAAGGTCAAGAGATCCGCAGTCCGTTCTGATAGATGCTCTAGTGGTTCCTTGGGTTTTCAGGTTGGCTTACCTGTTTCCTCCGTTTGCTCTCCTTCCACGAGTCATTGCTCGTATCAAACAGGAGAGGGCGTTGGTCATTCTAATAGCCCCTGTGTGGCCTCACAGTATCTGGCTTGCAGACCTAGTGTAGATGTCCTCTCTCCCACCTTGGAGACTACCTCTGAGGAAGGACCTCCTGATTCAGGGTGCCTTCCTTCATCCAAAACTCATTTCTCTGACACTGACTGCTTGGATGGAGATTGAACACTTAAAGGGACACTGAACCTAATTTTTTTCTTTTGGGATTCAGATAGAGTATGCAATTTTCTTCCTAATGGGAAAGAGTCCACAGCTGCATTCATTACTTGTGGGAAATAAGAACCTGGCAACCTGGAGGAGGCAAAGACACACCAGCCAAAGGCTCAAATACTCCTCCCACTTCCCCTTTCTCCCAGTCATTCTTTGCCTTTCGTCCCAGGAGGTTGGCAGAGAAGTGTCAGAAGTTATATTTTTTTTTATTACTTTTTACGTAAAGTCTCATGGAGGCTAGTACTCTTCGCAATGGCACAGGAGTTTTAAGTATTCCTTTTAGTCTCTCAGTGAGGGCCTGGGTAAATGTTAGAGTCCGGAGATGCAGTGGGAGAGTTCTCTCTGCGACACCATCCCGACTCGTATTAACAGCTCCTCTAGCACTTGGCGTTGCCGATCCTTTGCTTCGCTACCTGCTGTCTTCTCTCAAGTCCATGACGGAGGCGACGCTACTATCCGTCACACTTAAAGGGCCGTGTTCCTGTTCCATGGCGTAGATTCCGGTAAGATTGTTTAATTTTATCAATATGAATGTTATGTTATGTGACAGATGGGTATGGGTCTCAGTGAGACTCCTCTGTATGAATCTGGGAATCATGGGATAATTCCTGCCTTAGGGGGGATATGTGAACAGGGTGGGGTTCCTTAATCATGTTATTTGATCTCCCTGCTTTGTGTAGTGGTTATTGGCTCTGGGGCTCAGACAGGAGATTTGCTTGGAGGTTTTAGTGGGGCCTAGTTGCCGCTTTTTCTGGCGCACTTTTTTGGACTTTACTGTTCACCTTATAACCGGGCGTTGTTAGAACGCTTCCGCATTCTTGACCGTATAGCGACGAAGACTTCTGCTTCGTTTGTATCTGGTCATAGGAGGTGGTGAGTGCCCCAGCCATTGTGGGTATCGGGTGCCGTTTTTTTTTTTTTTTATATAGTCCTATTTTCTCCAACATAGGTGTGTCCGGTCCACGGCGTCATCCTTACTTGTGGGATATTCTCTTCCCCAACAGGAAATGGCAAAGAGCCCAGCAAAGCTGGTCACATGATCCCTCCTAGGCTCCGCCTACCCCAGTCATTCTCTTTGCCGTTGTACAGGCAACATCTCCACGGAGATGGCTTAGAGTTTTTTAGTGTTTAACTGTAGTTTTTATTATTCAATCAAGAGTTTGTTATTTTAAAATAGTGCTGGTATGTACTATTTACTCAGAAACAGAAAAGAGATGAAGATTTCTGTTTGTATGAGGAAAATGATTTTAGCACCGTAACTAAAATCCATGGCTGTTCCACACAGGACTGTTGAGAGCAATTAACTTCAGTTGGGGGAACAGTGTGCAGTCTCTTACTGCTTGAGGTATGACACATTCTAACAAGACGATGTAATGCTGGAAGCTGTCATTTTCCCTATGGGATCCGGTAAGCCATGTTTATTAAGATAGTAAATAAGGGCTTCACAAGGGCTTATTAAGACTGTAGACTTTTTCTGAGCTAAATCGATTCATTATTAACACATATTTAGCCTTGAGGAATCATTTATTCTGGGTATTTTGATATGATTATATCGGCAGGCACTGTTTTTGACACCTTATTCTTTAGGGGCTTTCCCTAATCATAGTCAGAGCCTCATTTTCGCGCCGGTATGGCGCACTTGTTTTTGAGGACAGCATGGCATGCAGCTGCATGTGTGTGGAGCTCTGATACATAGAAAAGTCTTTCTGAAGGCATCATTTGGTATCGTATTCCCCTTTGGGCTTGGTTGGGTCTCAGCAAAGCAGATTCCAGGGACTGTAAAGGGGTTAAATATAAAAACGGCTCCGGTTCCGTTATTTTAAGGGTTAAAGCTTCCAAATTTGGTGTGCAATACTTTTAAGGCTTTAAGACACTGTGGTGAAATTTTGGTGAATTTTGAACAATTCCTTCATACTTTTTCGCAATTGCAGTAATAAAGTGTGTTTAGTTTAAAATTTAAAGTGACAGTAACGGTTTTATTTTAAAACGTTTTTTGTGCTTTGTTATCAAGTTTATGCCTGTTTAACATGTCTGAACTACCAGATAGATTGTGTTCTGACTGTGGGGAAACCAAGGTTCCTTCTCATTTAACTATATGTATTTTATGTCATAAAAAAATTTAGTAAAAATGATGCCCAAGATGATTCCTCAAGTGAGGGGAGTAAGCATGGTACTGCATCATCCCCTCCTTCGTCTACACCAGTCTTGCCCATACAGGAGGCCCCTAGTACATCTAGTGCGCCAATACTCCTTACTATGCAACATTTAACGGCTGTAATGGATAATTCTATCAAAAACATTTTAGCCAATATGCCCGCTTATCAGCGAAAGCGCGACTGCTCTGTTTTAGAAAATTCTGGAGAGCATGAGAACGCTGATGATATGGTTTCTGAAGGGCCCCTACACCAGTCTGAGGGGGCCAGGGAGGTTTTGTCTGAGGGAGAAATTTCAGATTCAGGAAACATTTCTCAACAAGCTGAACCTGATGTGATTACTTTTAAATTTAAGTTGGAACATCTCCGCGCTCTGCTTAAGGAGGTGTTATCCAATTTGGATGATTGTGATTATCTGGTCATTCCAGAACCACTATGTAAAATGGAAAAGTTCTTAGAGGCCCCGGGGCCCCCCGAAGCTTTTCCTATATCCAAGCGGGTGGCGTACATTGTTAGTAAAGAATGGGACAGGCCCGGTATACCTTTAGTACCTCCCCCCATATTTATAAAATTGTTTTCCTATAGTCGACCCCAGAAAGGACTGATGGCAGACAGTCCCCAAGGTCGAGGGGGCGGTTTCTACTCTACACAAGCGCGCCACTATACCCATAGAAGATAGTTGTGCTTTCCAAGATCCTATGGATAAAAAATTAGAAGGTCTGCTAAAGATGTTTGTTCAGCAAGGTTCCCTTCTACAACCCATTGCATGCATTGTCCCTGTCACTGCAGCCGCGTGTTTCTAGTTTGATGAGCTAGGAAAGGCGATTATTAGTAATTCTTCTTCTTATGAGGAGATTATGGACAGAATTCGTGCTCTTAATTGGCTAATTCTTTCACCCTAGACGCCACCTTGCAATTGGCTAGGTTAGCAGCGAAAAAATTCTGGGTTTGCTATTGTGGCGCAGAGCGCTTTGGTTAAAATCTTAGGCAGCGGATGCGTCTTCCAAGAACAAATTGCTTGACATTCCTTTCAAGGGGAAAACACTCTTTGGCCCTGACTTGAAAGAGATTATCTCTGATATCACTGGGGGCAAGGGCCACGCCCTTCCTCAGGATAGGTCTTTTCAAGACCAAAAATAAACCTAAGTTTCGTCCCTTTCGCAGAAACGGATCAGCCCCAAGGGCTACGTCCTCTAAGCAGGAAGGTAATACTTCTCAAGCCAATCCAGCCTGGAGACCTATGCAAGGCTGGAACAAAGAAAAGCAGGCCAGGAAACCTGCCACTGCTACCAAGACAGCATGAAATGCGGGCCCCCGATCCGGGACCGGATCTGGTGGGGGGCAGACTCTCTCTCTTCGCTCAGGCTGGGGCAAGAGATGTTCTGGATCCTTGGGCGCTAGAAATAGTCTCCCAAGGTTATTCTCTGGAGTTCAAGGGGCTTCCTCCAAGGGGGAGGTTCCACAGGTCTCAGTTGTCTTCAGACCACATAAGAAGACAGGCATTCTTACATTGGGTAGAAGACCTGCTAAAAATGGGAGTGATTCATCCTGTTCCATTAGGAGAACAAGGGATGGGGTTCTACTCCAATCTGTTCATAGTTCCCAAAAAAGAGGGAACGTTCAGACCTATCTTAGATCTCAAGATCTTGAACAAGTTTCTCAAGGTTCCATCGTTCAAGATGGAAACCATTCGAACACTTCTTCCTTCCATCCAGGAAGGTCAATTCATGACCAAGGTGGATTTCAAGGATGCGTATCTACATATTCCTATCCACAAGGAACATCATCAGTTCCTAAGGTTTGCATTCCTGGACAAGCATTTCCAGTTCGTGGCGTTTTCTTTCGGATTAGCCACTGCTCCTAGGATTTCTCATAGGTACTAGGGTCCCTTCTGGCGGTGCTAAGACCAAGGGGCATTGCTGTAGTACCTTACTTGGACGACATTCTGATTCGAGCGTCGTCCCTTCCTCAAGTAAAGGCTCACACGGACATTGTCCTGGCCTTTCTCAGATCTCACGGATGGAAAGTGAACGTGGAAAAGAGTTCTCTATCTCCGTCAACGAGGGTTTCCTTCTTGGGAACTATAATAGACTCCTTAGAAATGAGGATTTTTCTGACAGAAGCCAGAAAAACAAAACTTCTAGACTCTTGTCGGATACTTCATTCCGTTCCTCTTCCTTCCATAGCGCAGTGCATGGAAGTGATAGGTTTGATGGTAGCGGCAATGGACATAGTTCCTTTTGTGCGCATTCATCTAAGACCATTACAACTGTTCATGCTCAGTCAGTGGAATGGGGACTATTCAGACTTGTCTCCGAAGATACAAGTAAATCAGAGGACCAGAGACTCTTTCCGTTGGTGGCTGTCCCTGGACAACCTGTCACAAGGGATGACCTTCCGCAGACCAGAGTGGGTCATTGTCACGACCGACGCCAGTCTGATGGGCTGGGGCGCGGTCTGGGGATCCCTGAAAGCTCAGGGTCTTTGGTCTCGGGTAGAATCTCTTCTACCGATAAATATTCTGGAACTGAGAGCGATATTCAATGCTCTCAAAGCTTGGCCTCAGTTAGCGAGGGCCAAGTTCATACATCAACCATCAGGGGGGAACAAGGAGTTCCCTAGCGATGGAAGAAGTGACCAAAATCATTCTATGGGCGGAGTCTCACTCCTGCCACCTGTCTGCTATCCACATCCCAGGAGTGGAAAATTGGGAAGCGGATTTTCTGAGTCGTCAGACATTGCATCCGGGGGAGTGGGAACTCCATCCGGAAATCTTTGCCCAAGTCACTCAACCGTGGGGCATTCCAGACATGGATCTGATGGCCTCTCGTCAGAACTTCAGAGTTCCTTACTACGGGTACAGATCCAGGGATCCCAAGGCGGCTCTAGTGGATGCACTAGTAGCACCTTGGACCTTCAAACTAGCTTATGTGTTCCCGCCGTTTCCTCTCATCCCCAGGCTGGTAGCCAGGATCAATCAGGAGAGGGCGTCGGTGATTTTGATAGCTCCTGCGTGGCCACGCAGGACTTGGTATGCAGATCTGGTGAATATGTCATCGGCTCCACCATGGAAGCTACCTTTGAGACGAGACCTTCTTGTTCTAGGTCCGTTCGACCCACTCCAGCTGACTGCTTGGAGATTGAACGCTTGATCTTATCAAAGCGAGGGTTCTCAGATTCTGTTATTAATACTCTTGTTCAGGCCTGAAAGCCTGTAACCAGAAAAATTACCACATTATTTGGTATATCTGTTGGTGTGAATCTGCAGGATTCCCTTGGGACAAGGTTAAGATTCCTAAGAGTCTATCCTTCCTTCGAGAAGGATTGGAAAAAGGATTATCTGCAAGTTCCTTGATGGGACAGATTTCTGCCTTGTCTGTGTTACTTCACAAAAAGCTGGCAGCTGTGCCAGATGTTCTAGCCTTTGTTCAGGCTCTGGTTAGAATCAAGCCTGTTTACAAAATTTTGACTCCTCCTTGGAGTCTCAACCTAGTTCTTTCAGTTCTTCAGGGGGTTCCGTTTGAACCCTTACATTCCGTTGATATTAAGTTATTATCTTGGAAAGTTTTGTTTTTGGTTGCAATTTCTTCTGCTAGAAGAGTTTCAGAATTATCTGCTCTGCAGTGTTCTTCTCCTTATCTGGTGTTCCATGCAGATAAGGTGGTTTTGCGTACTAAACCTGGTTTTCTTCCAAAAGTTGTTTCTAACAAAAACATTAACCAGGAGATAGTTGTGCCTTCTTTGTGTCCTAATCCAGTTTCAAAGAAGGAACGTTTGTTGCACAACTTGGATGTAGTTCGTGCTCTCAAATTTTACTTAGCAGCTACTAAGGATTTCAGACAAACTTTGTCTTTGTTTGTTGTTTATTCTGGTAAACGGAGAGGTCAAAAAGCAACTTCTACCTCTCTCTCCTTCTGGATTAAAAGCATTATCCGATTGGCTTATGAGACTGCCGGACGGCAGTCTCCTGAAAGAATCACAGCTCACTCCACTAGGGCTGTGGCTTCCACATGGGCCTTCAAGAACGAGGCTTCTGTTGATCAGATATGTACGGCAGCGACTTGGTCTTCACTGCACACTTTTTCTAAATTTTACAAATTTGATACTTTTGCTTCTTCTGAGGCTATTTTTGGGAGAAAGGTTTTGCAAGCCGTGGTGCCTTCCATTTAGGTGACCTGATTTGCTCCCTCCCTTCATCCGTGTCCTAAAGCTTTGGTATTGGTTCCCACAAGTAAGGATGACGCCGTGGACCGGACACACCTATGTTGGAGAAAACATAATTTATGTTTACCTGATAAATTACTTTCTCCAACGGTGTGTCCGGTCCACGGCCCGCCCTGGTTTTTTTAATCAGGTCTGATAATTTATTTTCTTTAACTACAGTCACCACGGTAACATATGGTTTCTCCTATGCAAATATTCCTCCTTAACGTCGGTCGAATGACTGGGGTAGGCGGAGCCTAGGAGGGATCATGTGACCAGCTTTGCTGGGCTCTTTGCCATTTCCTGTTGGGGAAGAGAATATCCCACAAGTAAGGATGACGCCGTGGACCGGACACACCGTTGGAGAAAGTAATTTATCAGGTAAACATAAATTCTGTTTTTCTCTTTGGTTTTAACCATGGAGGATTCTGAAGCTGACACTGTCGTTGTTTTTGATTCCGATTCTTCCTCTTGTGAGGAAGGTGCTTCGGCCTTACCGACACAGGTTTATCAGTCCTGTCTCTTGTGCCTTCTTAGAGCGCCTGGTTCCTCAGGCTCGGGGAACCAGGGGCCTATTGAGCCATCAGCCTCTGGGGGCTCTGTCCCTCAAGCGGCGGATTCCCAACAGCACCCTTCCTCTACATTAGCGGGTAACCCTAATGTTAATTCTCCCATCCACACAGGGTGTTTTTTTTCCCCTGGAGATGGCAGGTCATTTCCGCTTCAATATATTGATGGCGCTGGTTCGCCTGGAGGAACCGTAGGTTTCTGCACGGTTGTGTTCTTGCCCGATATGCCCAGGTGTCCAGACTTCGGGTGGGTCTATTCAGTTTCCTCTGGGGGTGCATATTCCTCCATGTTGCACCTTTCGTTATCGGATTGCACAGCTGCATGTTCTCCGTTGTCTTTTCGACTTATTGGGGGACCCTCTCTATCAGTCGGGGAATGTGTCCTCGAATGGTGCTTCAAGCTAGACTATTGGGGATGTTGATCCTCTCCTGTCGCTCGCTCTTGTTCTTTCCCAGAGTTTTTTTTGGCGGATGCCTTCGGACTGCCTTATTTTCTTTCATCCGGTTAGGATATTTTTTTATTTGATTATTCCTTCGGGAATTTCTGGGATGGACTTGCTATTTATTACTTCCTTGGAAGTTGTTCGTGGACTGTTGGGTCCAGAGTTTGTGTGCACTTTGAGTTGTCAGTGACGCCTGTTGCGCCTGGCGGGACCTTGAGTGTTTTGTTTTATTGTTTGTTTAAACAAACGACACTATACATATACATCCGGGCCTTCGGGTCCGCGTACTGGGAAAGATTGGGCGTGCCACTCTGTTCCCGGAGCTTGGTGGCTTCCGCCACTTCGCTTTGGCTCTCTTTCCAGGGGGGGCGGGACCTTCTTCACTAGGGCGTTTTTTTGGGGCCTTGGTCTTCTTGCTACCCTTTTGGTTATTTAGACTCCTAGGGTCTCTGGAGCTTGTTTCGTTCCGCTTTTAAGGGATCCTCTTTGTGGATTAGCGGTGGAGAGCTTAATTGGTATGCGGGATCATGCCTGCATTCTCTGTGATCCGGCAGCGGTGTTGTGGGGTGAGTAGTCTGTCACTTGCCACGCGGCGGCCTGGTCGCCTTCTTCGCTGCTGGAGGCCTCTTCTAGCTGGAACCTGTTGTGATTGGGGTTGCCTTGTTTCTGTTCTGTTTTTTTCTAGACTTTTATCCACCCTCTTAGGGTCGGTGCCGACGTGGGACCCTAGTTTCTCCAACATAGGTGTGTCCGGTCCACGGCGTCATCCTTACTTGTGGGATATTCTCTTCCCCAACAGGAAATGGCAAAGAGCCCAGCAAAGCTGGTCACATGATCCCTCCTAGGCTCCGCCTACCCCAGTCATTCTCTTTGCCGTTGTACAGGCAACATCTCCACGGAGATGGCTTAGAGTTTTTTAGTGTTTAACTGTAGTTTTTATTATTCAATCAAGAGTTTGTTATTTTGAAATAGTGCTGGTATGTACTATTTACTCAGAAACAGAAAAGAGATGAAGATTTCTGTTTGTATGAGGAAAATGATTTTAGCAACCGTAACTAAAATCCATGGCTGTTCCACACAGGACTGTTGAGAGCAATTAACTTCAGTTGGGGGAACAGTATGCAGTCTCTTGCTGCTTGAGGTATGACACATTCTAACAAGACGATGTAATGCTGGAAGCTGTCATTTTCCCTATGGGATCCGGTAAGCCATGTTTATTACGATCGTAAATAAGGGCTTCACAAGGGCTTATTAAGACTGTAGACTTTTTCTGGGCTAAATCGATTCATTATTAACACATATTTAGCCTTGAGGAATCATTTTATCTGGGTATTTTGATATAATAATATCGGCAGGCACTGTATTAGACACCTTATTCCTTAGGGGCTTTCCCAAAGCATAAGCAGAGCCTCATTTTCGCGCCGGTGTGGCGCACTTGTTTTTGAGAGGCATGGCATGCAGTCGCATGTGAGAGGAGCTCTGATACTTAGAAAAGACTTTCTGAAGGCGTCATTTGGTATCGTATTCCCCTTTGGGCTTGGTTGGGTCTCAGCAAAGCAGATACCAGGGACTGTAAAGGGGTTAAAGTTTAAAACGGCTCCGGTTCCGTTATTTTAAGGGTTAAAGCTTCCAAGTTTGGTGTGCAATACTTTTAAGGCTTTAAGACACTGTGGTGAAAATTTGGTGAATTTTGCACAATTCCTTCATGTTTTTTCGCAATTGCAGTAATAAAGTGTGTTCAGTTTAAAATTTAAAGTGACAGTAACGGTTTTATTTTAAAACGTTTTTGTACTTTGTTATCAAGTTTATGCCTGTTTAACATGTCTGAACTACCAGATAGACTGTGTTCTGAATGTGGGGAAGCCAGAATTCCTATTCATTTAAATAAATGTGATTTATGTGATAATGACAATGATGCCCAAGATGATTCCTCAAGTGAGGGGAGTAAGCATGGTACTGCATCATTCCCTCCTTCGTCTACACGAGTCTTGCCCACTCAGGAGGCCCCTAGTACATCTAGCGCGCCAATACTCCTTACTATGCAACAATTAACGGCTGTAATGGATAATTCTGTCAAAAACATTTTAGCCAAAATGAACACTTGTCAGCGTAAGCGCGGCTGCTCTGTTTTAGATACTGAAGAGCATGGCAACGCTGATACTAATATCTCTGAAGGGCCCCTAACCCAGTCTGATGGGGCCAGGGAGGTTTTGTCTGAGGGAGAAATTACTGATTCAGGGAACATTTCTCAACAGGCTGAACCTGATGTGATTGCATTTAAATTTAAGTTGGAACATCTCCGCATTTTGCTTAAGGAGGTATTATCCACTCTGGATGATTGTGACAAGTTGGTCATCCCAGAGAAACTATGTAAAATGGACAAGTTCCTAGAGGTGCCGGGGCTCCCAGAAGCTTTTCCTATACCCAAGCGGGTGGCGGACATTGTTAATAAAGAATGGGAAAGGCCCGGTATTCCTTTCGTCCCTCCCCCCATATTTAAAAAATTGTTTCCTATGGTCGACCCCAGAAAGGACTTATGGCAGACAGTCCCCAAGGTCGAGGGAGCGGTTTCCACTTTAAACAAACGCACCACTATACCCATAGAGGATAGTTGTGCTTTCAAAGATCCTATGGATAAAAAATTAGAAGGTTTGCTTAAAAAGATGTTTGTTCAGCAGGGTTACCTTCTACAACCAATTTCATGCATTGTCCCTGTCGCTACAGCCGCATGTTTCTGGTTCGATGAGCTGATAAAGGCGGTCGATAGTGATTCTCCTCCTTATGAGGAGATTATGGACAGAATCAATGCTCTCAAATTGGCTAATTCTTTCACCCTAGACGCCACTTTGCAATTGGCTAGGTTAGCGGCTAAGAATTCTGGGTTTGCTATTGTGGCGCGCAGAGCGCTTTGGTTGAAATCTTGGTCGGCTGATGCGTCTTCCAAGAACAAGCTACTTAACATTCCTTTCAAGGGGAAAACGCTGTTTGGCCCTGACTTGAAAGAGATTATCTCTGATATCACTGGGGGTAAGGGCCACGCCCTTCCTCAGGATCGGCCTTTCAAGGCAAAAAATAAACCTAATTTTCGTCCCTTTCGTAGAAACGGACCAGCCCAAGGTGCTACGTCCTCTAAGCAAGAGGGTAATACTTCTCAAGCCAAGCCAGCTTGGAGACCAATGCAAGGCTGGAACAAGGGAAAGCAGGCCAAGAAACCTGCCACTGCTACCAAGACTGCATGAAATGTTGGCCCCCGATCCGGGACCGGATCTGGTGGGGGGCAGACTCTCTCTCTTCGCTCAGGCTTGGGCAAGAGATGTTCTGGATCCTTGGGCGCTAGAAATAGTCTCCCAAGGTTATCTTCTGGAATTCAAGGGACTTCCCCCAAGGGGGAGGTTCCACAGGTCTCAGTTGTCTTCAGACCACATAAAAAGACAGGCATTCTTACATTGTGTAGAAGACCTGTTAAAAATGGGAGTGATTCATCCTGTTCCATTAAGAGAACAAGGGATGGGGTTCTACTCCAATCTGTTCATAGTTCCCAAAAAAGAGGGAACGTTCAGACCAATCTTAGATCTCAAGATCTTAAACAAGTTTCTCAAGGTTCCATCGTTCAAGATGGAAACCATTCGAACTATTCTTCCTTCCATCCAGGAAGGTCAATTCATGACCACGGTGGATTTAAAGGATGCGTATCTACATATTCCTATCCACAAGGAACATCATCGGTTCCTAAGGTTCGCATTCCTGGACAAACATTACCAGTTCGTGGCGCTTCCTTTCGGATTAGCCACTGCTCCAAGGATTTTCACAAAGGTACTAGGGTCCCTTCTAGCTGTGCTAAGACCAAGGGGCATTGCTGTAGTACCTTACTTGGACGACATTCTGATTCAAGCGTCGTCCCTTCCTCAAGCAAAGGCTCACACGGACATCGTCCTGGCCTTTCTCAGATCTCACGGATGGAAAGTGAACGTGGAAAAGAGTTCTCTATCCCCGTCAACAAGGGTTCCCTTCTTGGGAACAATTATAGACTCCTTAGAAATGAGGATTTTTCTAACAGAGGCCAGAAAAACAAAACTTCTAGACTCTTGTCGGATACTTCATTCCGTTCTTCTTCCTTCCATAGCTCAGTGCATGGAAGTGATCGGGTTGATGGTAGCGGCAATGGACATAGTTCCTTTTGCGCGCATTCATCTAAGACCATTACAACTGTGCATGCTCAGTCAGTGGAATGGGGACTATACAGACTTGTCTCCGAAGATACAAGTAAATCAGAGGACCAGAGACTCACTCCGTTGGTGGCTGTCCCTGGACAACCTGTCACAAGGGATGACATTCCGCAGACCAGAGTGGGTCATTGTCACGACCGACGCCAGTCTGATGGGCTGGGGCGCGGTCTGGGGATCCCTGAAAGCTCAGGGTCTTTGGTCTCGGGAAGAGTCTCTTCTACCGATAAATATTCTGGAACTGAGAGCGATATTCAATGCTCTCAAGGCTTGGCCTCAGCTAGCGAGGGCCAAGTTCATACGGTTTCAATCAGACAACATGACAACTGTTGCGTACATCAACCATCAGGGGGGAACAAGGAGTTCCCTAGCGATGGAAGAAGTGACCAAAATCATTCTATGGGCGGAGTCTCACTCCTGCCACCTGTCTGCTATCCACATCCCAGGAGTGGAAAATTGGGAAGCAGATTTTCTGAGTCGTCAGACATTGCATCCGGGGGAGTTGGAACTTCATCCGGAAATTTTTGCCCAAGTCACTCAGCTGTGGGGCATTCCAGACATGGATCTGATGGCCTCTCGTCAGAACTTCAAAGTTCCTTGCTACGGGTCCAGATCCAGGGATCCCAAGGCGGCTCTAGTGGATGCACTAGTAGCACCTTGGACCTTCAAACTAGCTTATGTGTTCCCGCCATTTCCTCTCATCCCCAGGCTGGTAGCCAGGATCAATCAGGAGAGGGCGTCGGTGATCTTGATAGCTCCTGCGTGGCCACGCAGGACTTGGTATGCAGATCTGGTGAATATGTCATCGGCTCCACCTCGGAAGCTACCTTTGAGACGAGACCTTCTTGTTCAGGGTCCGTTCGAACATCCGAATCTGGTTTCACTCCAGCTGACTGCTTGGAGATTGAACGCTTGATTTTATCGAAGCGAGGATTCTCAGATTCTGTTATCGATACTCTTGTTCAGGCCAGAAAGCCTGTAACTAGAAAGATTTACCACAAAATTTGGAAAAAATATATCTGTTGGTGTGAATCTAAAGGATTCCCTTGGGACAAGGTTAAGATTCCTAGGATTCTATCCTTCCTTCAAGAAGGATTGGAAAAAGGATTATCTGCAAGTTCCCTGAAGGGACAGATTTCTGCCTTGTCGGTGTTACTTCACAAAAAACTGGCTGCTGTGCCAGATGTTCAAGCCTTTGTTCAGGCTCTGGTTAGAATTAAGCCTGTTTACAAACCTTTGACTCCTCCTTGGAGTCTCAATTTAGTTCTTTCAGTTCTTCAGGGGGTTCCGTTTGAACCCTTGCATTCCGTTGATATTAAATTATTATCTTGGAAAGTTTTGTTTTTAGTTGCAATTTCTTCTGCCAGAAGAGTTTCAGAATTATCTGCTCTGCAGTGTTCTCCTCCTTATCTGGTGTTCCATGCAGATAAGGTGGTTTTACGTACTAAACCTGGTTTTCTTCCAAAAGTTGTTTCTAACAAGAACATTAACCAGGAGATTATCGTACCTTCTCTGTGTCCGAAACCAGTTTCAAAGAAGGAACGTTTGTTGCACAATTTGGATGTTGTTCGCGCTCTAAAATTCTATTTAGATGCTACAAAGGATTTTAGACAAACATCTTCCTTGTTTGTTGTTTATTCCGGTAAAAGGAGAGGTCAAAAAGCAACTTCTACCTCTCTCTCTTTTTGGATTAAAAGCATCATCAGATTGGCTTACGAGACTGCCGGACGGCAGCCTCCCGAAAGAATCACAGCTCATTCCACTAGGGCTGTGGCTTCCACATGGGCCTTCAAGAACGAGGCTTCTGTTGATCAGATATGTAGGGCAGCGACTTGGTCTTCACTGCACACTTTTACCAAATTTTACAAGTTTGATACTTTTGCTTCTTCTGAGGCTATTTTTGGGAGAAAGGTTTTGCAAGCCGTGGTGCCTTCCATTTAGGTGACCTGATTTGCTCCCTCCCTTCATCCGTGTCCTAAAGCTTTGGTATTGGTTCCCACAAGTAAGGATGACGCCGTGGACCGGACACACCTATGTTGGAGAAAACAGAATTTATGTTTACCTGATAAATTACTTTCTCCAACGGTGTGTCCGGTCCACGGCCCGCCCTGGTTTTTTAATCAGGTCTGATAATTTATTTTCTTTAACTACAGTCACCACGGTACCATATGGTTTCTCCTATGCAAATATTCCTCCTTAACGTCGGTCGAATGACTGGGGTAGGCGGAGCCTAGGAGGGATCATGTGACCAGCTTTGCTGGGCTCTTTGCCATTTCCTGTTGGGGAAGAGAATATCCCACAAGTAAGGATGACGCCGTGGACCGGACACACCGTTGGAGAAAGTAATTTATCAGGTAAACATAAATTCTGTTTTCTGAAAGTCACGGAGTTTAGCTCTGTGTCGTGGGTTCTATTGCTTTGAGATCGGTTCTGCATTTTTTCGTGGTCCTTTTCTTAGGGTTTTGCTAGAGTTCCATTTTTTTTTATTTTTTTTTTCCTCGGGTGAGGAGTGTCTGACCGGAATTTTCGCGGGGATCATCTTCTTTAGGTCTATTCGTGGATCTGGGATTGTGCTGGGGTTCCGGATGGTGTTGGTATAGCTCTGTCTATGCTTGTCCCAGTTTTTCCCTCTGGTATTCGGGTTGCGTCTGGAATGGGTTCTTCTTTTTCTCTCTTTAGAGAGCCTGGTCCCCTTCTTATGGCAGCTCGGGGGCCTTTGTTTTCTGTGAGGGAATGTGTTCTGGACATCCTTTGGGGTCCGTTGTTCTGGTGCTCTGACCTTGCATCAGAATTCCTGTGTAGTGCCTTGGTAAGGGTCACTTTGTCCTCATCTTCCCCACCGGTATCTGTTGTGGGGCCCTGAGTCTCTGCTACTTTGGGGGCTGGCTCGTTTCGGGTTCATTTTGACTCCTGTGTCGAGTTTTGTGGGGGCAAGGTTCCCTTGGGGGACTTTTTTCTCTGGGGGTGTGTTCCTATTTGTCCCTGGTTCAGGGATGGAGATGCCCTTGGGAGTGGACTTCTGGGTTTGGTGTTCCTCTGGTTCTAGTGGGACTCTGCCCGTGTTTCTGGTCACACTTTTTCGAGGTGGCTGGTTTTGTTCCTCCCTCTCGTTCAAGGGGGGTGGGGCTCTGTTCCTGGACCTTTCACTGTCGTTGACAGGTTGCTCTTTCCGTGTGTGGGTGGTCCTAGTTGCGGCTGTTCTGCGGTAGTTGAGGATGTCCCTGTTTCTCTGGATCCTAAGCTGTGGTTCTGGTCATCTTTTGACTTTTCAGCTGTCTCTGTTTCTTTTGGATGCAGTGGGTCCCTGTTAAGGTGCTCTCTGGGGGTTTGGATCTCTGAATTTTCCCTCCATGGAGGGGGGTTTTGTCTAGGAACTTCCTTTTTGCTGGTTCCTTTTCTCCCAAGCTGCGGGGTTCTTGTAGGGAGGCGCCTCGGTCTCCTTTTCAGTTTAAGGCAAACTCCTTGGTTTCCTCCAGCTGGGTAGCTGGACAAGGGTTTTTTGTTCCCCTTTATCTGTGGCTGCACTATAGCGTGCTACTTAGTCGTCTCTGCGGTTTCCTGTTTCTCAAGATCCTTTTTGTTCTCTTTCCGTCTCCGACTTGGTCGTGTTTGGCTAATGATGCCCATTTTTCTAGCATCTCGTGAGGCTTTCAGGGTTCTGGTTAGTTATCCCTCTACCTTGCTTCTTCCTTTGTGGAGTTGTTGGTCAGGGTTCCCTTATGTAGGCGTGTGTATGGGATCTGCCTTTGGGCGATAGTGCTCTTCGAGTCCTGTTGGCTCGGTGGTGTTGCATGTGTTTTTTACCCAGGTTTGGGACTGTCGTTTGTGTCCTTGGGGCCCTTTTTTCTTCGTGTTTTTGCTCCCTGCTTTTGGATGAAGCGGGACTTTTTTATTTATGGGATGTGGTTCAGTCCTGGTGCTCTCAGATTGGGCCGCCTCTTACCCTCCCGTTCTTGGCATTCAGTGTCCTCTTTGGCTTGGGTATAATTTTCCCACAAGTAATGAATGCGGCTATGGACTCTTTCCCATTAGGAAGAAAAACATAAATTCTGCTTACCTGATAATTTAATTTTCTTTTGTGGGAGAGAGTCCACAGCCCCCCGCGCGTTTGAGGCGTTTTTCATGTATAGTCTTCTGGCACCCTTTCACCTTGATATTTCTTCCACTGATCCTTGTTTCCTCGGCAGAATGACTGGGGGATAGGGGAAGTGGGAGGAGTATTTGAGCCTTTGGCTGGTGTGTCTTTTCCTTCTCCTGATGGCCAGGTTCTTATTTCCCCCAAGTAATGAATACGGCTGTGGACTCTTTCAGGTAAGCATAATTTATGTTTTTAAGCAACTTTCTAATTTACTTCTATTATCAAATTTTCTTCATTCTCTTTGTATCTTTATTGGAAAAGCAAGAAAGTAAGTTTAGATGCCGGCCCATTATTGGTGAACAACCTGGGTTGTTCTTGATAATTGGTGGATAAATTCACTCATCAATAAGTGCTGTCCAGTTTTTTGAACCTAAAAATTTCTGGCTCCTTAGCTTAGATGCCTTCTTTTTCAAATAAAGATAGCAAGAGAAAGAAGAAAAATTGATAATAGGAGAAAATTAGAAAGTTGCTTAAAATTGCATGCTCTATCTGAATCACGAAAGAAAAAATTTGGGTTCAGTGTCTCTTTAATTGTGTCTAAGTGTGGTTTTTCTGTTACTAGAAAGATTTACCATAAGATATGGCGTAAATATCTTTATTGGTTTGAATCCAAGGGCTACTCTTGGAGTAGAATTAGAATTCCTAAAATCTTTTCTTCAGGAAGGCCTTCTACTTTATCAGTTTTACTACATAAACTTTTGGCGGATGTGCCAGATGTACAATTTTGTCAGGCCTTGGTAAGAATCAGGCCTGTCTTTAAGTCTGTTACTCCTCCTTAGAGCCTTAACCTTGTTCTTAAAGTTTTACAGCTGGCTCCTTTGAGCCATTGAATTCCATAGACATTAAGTTATCTTGGAAGGTTTTGTTTCTTGTTGCTATCTCTTCTGCTCAAAGAGTCTCAGAACTCTCACCTCTGCAGTGTGATTCCCCTTATCTTATTTTTCATGCCGATAAGGCGGTTCTTCGTACTAAGTTAGGCTTCCTTCCTAATGTTGTTACTAATAGAAATATCAATCAGGAAATTGTTGTTACCTCTCTGTGTCCTAATCCTCCTCCTTCCAAAGAACGTTTGTTACACAATTTGGATGTTGTACGTGCTCTTAAATTCTACTTACAGGCGACTAAGGATTTTCACCAGTCCTCTGCCCTCTTTGTCTGTTTCTCTGGCAAACGTAAAGGTCAGAAAGCTACTGCTACTACTTTCTTTTTGGTTACAAAGTATAATTTGTTTGGCTTATGAGACTGGCAAGGCTACAACTTGGTCTTCTCTACATACTTTTTCCAAATTATACAAATTTGATACTTTTGCCTCGGCTGAGGCTTCTTTTGGGAGAAAGGTTCTTCAAGCGGTGGAGCCTTCTGTTTAGGACTCTATTTATCCGTGTCCTCTAGTTTGTGTATTGGTTCCCAACAGGAATTACTCAAGCTGTGGACTCACCATATCTTAGGAAAGAAAAACTATATTGATGCTTACCTGATAAATTTATTTATTTCCGGATATGGTGAGTCCACGGCCACACCCTTTATTTTAAGACAGTTTTTCTTTTGACTATAACCTTGGGCACCTCTACACCCTGTGTTACTTCTTTTTCTCCATTTCCCTTCAGTCGAATGACTGGGGGTTGTGGGTAAGGGAGTGATGCTTTTTGCCGCCTCCTGCTGGCCATGAGTGATATTCCCAACAGTAATTACTCAAGCCGTGGACTAAGAAATTAGCATATGAACCTCCTAAGTTTAGCTTTCAACTAAGAATACCAAGAGAACAAAGCAAAATTTGTGATACAAGTAAATTGGGAAGTTGTTTAAAATAACGTGCCCTATTTAAATCATGAAAGTGTTTTTGGACTTGACTGTCCCTTTAATACTGTAAATATTAATTTATATCAGTATTTACAGTTTATTGTTATTAATGTACTCTCTGATTAATTGTTTTAAGGCCAAAAGCTTTCAATTGCACTTTGGGAAAGAAGTCAAGAATGAGTACTGGAGCTTACAAGTTTAAAATGCTCTTATGAGTGATTTTATAATATGTGCATGGAACCACACATTTAATGTATTTTATAAAAATAATAATAATTTGGGTCTTGCTTTATTAAAGGTATTTTTTGGATTTAGTTTGACTTTGTAATTAAAGGGACAGTCTACACCAAAATTGTTATTGTTTAATAAAATTGATAACTCTCTTACTACCCATTCTCCAGCTTTGTAGTTTTTAAGCCACTACAGACAGCCTCTGAGCACATGACTTTTAATAGCTTTAAACAACAAGACACTACTAATTCATGTGTCCCATATAGAGAACATTGTGCTCACATTTGTGGACTTGTGCAGGACACATCACTAATTGGCTAAGATGCATGTCAATAGAATAAATAGCCCTGAGATAAGGTGCTGTCTCCAGAGGGTTAGATATAAGGTAATTACAGAAGTTAAAAGTATTTAAATTTAACCATGTTGGCTGTGCAAAACTGAGGAATGGGTAATAAAAGGATTATCTATCTTTTTTAAACAATAAACATTTTGGTGTAAACTGTCTCTATAAAGGACTTTCATTTAATAACATACAAAATGCAATTTATAATAAAAAGAGAAAAAGTGGAAAGGTAGTGTCTCCTCAAGCTAATGATAAAATTGAAAATGTCCCATTTAAGACATATTTCCACTACAGTAGTTTCAATACAATGTATACAAGTGCTTGCTGATTAACTTGTGTTACAGTTTTCAATTTGGAAACTCAAGGGCATGTTTTTCTTTCATAAGATCATGAGAGTCCTGGAGATCATCACGTATTAAAACAACCTTATATAAAACAGCATTAAACCCTCCCACTCTCACAGAATCCCTCACTCAATTTTTGCCTCCAGGATGGATTGAGGTAAATCCTGACGTACTGATCTACACATTCATAAGGATTCTGAGACCCTATTTCCCCTCAGAGTGCCTACGAAGGACAGGGTGGAAGACATGAGTGTCAGCCAGGCAGTGAGAATCTTCTCCAGTTTGGAGATGTCACTGATCTCCCAGCTAAAATGCAGATTTATCTACCAATGCCCCTGCAAGATGCTGCTTCTTGTAATATTCTTGGCACTGTACTTGCACTTCCCTGGATGGGCTTGTCTACCAGAAGCAGTCATCTGCAATTTAGGTAAACACATAGATTAAGTAGTGACAGCTAAGTACATTACACCTTTATACCCACGGCGATTAGCAATCTATATACACACACCAAACTCCTCCTAGAGAAGTTTGGGCACTTTTAAAATTTTCTTCAAAAAAGAGGCTATTGTCGCTTTAAAATAATTGTGTAAATAGCTTTAGCACTCTCCAGTGTTACCTGAGAGCTTAATCTTGCGGTGTGGTTTGTAGAGAGCTTCTCCTCCTTCTGAGGTACAGTATCAATATTAGATTTGTCGAGAGAAGCTCCTCCAGTGCTGGTGCAGGTGTTGAGAGACTCTGCATGTCACAGCTTACCAAAAGTATCTATACAGTTTAACTCTTTCATTGCTGCTAACACTTTTACCAGGACTGCTAATTACAGTTTTTAAGGGGCTATTGTAATTAAGTGTACTTTGTTTTATGCATAAGGGTAACAATCTATTACATTGTGCCTTATTTGTTTTCTGATTTAACTGTCCTCTAGGGTTAACTGCATTTTATACTTCTTCAGTGCTTAATTATCTCCCCAGATATATTAACTTTATCCTTACTGTACTTCCTATTTCTTAAACCTACAATAATGGCGCAAATTGATGCAGCTTAGGTCTCTAGACCAACAGCTTTTGAGGGCATATCTACTGATCAGATAACTCCCTCCTGTTACTGTAGGCTTTTTAAGGATATTCCTGTGTGTCGTCCTGCTCAGCTGTGTGCCTAATGTGCTTAGTCTCTATTCCTAGACAGGGGTTTCTAGTGCTGCATTTAAGTCGGTGTTCAGGCATCTGCATCCCAAGAGGTTCTACTAAACTATCTCCAAAATTTACAGAATATATTAACTGTGCTGTTACTTGATGGCTGTCAAACCTCCCACAGTTAAATGCAGACATATGAATTGGGAGTGTGATCCTTCACAGGCCTTTAGTCCACCAGTGTCATCTCATAGGAGTGACCCATCTAAATACCCTGAAGAGAAATTGGGTACTTTGGATTCTGAAGATTTGTATTTTCCAGAACTCGGGGGGGCCCCCTCCTGAAGTGGTGTCAGAGGATTCCTGAGTTAGTGACTAAAGTTTGGAATAAACTATTTATTCTTATGAACCAGTTATTGCTGCAGTCACTGGAGGTAATGGAGCATTCTTGCCACAAGACAAAAATAAAATTCTAAGCATATGTAGGGCATAAGTACATTTTCGTTCCTTATGGCGGTATAAACCCTTAAAACCTTTTCCTTCCTCTGGTTCACCTAAGACTTCTTAGAAACCCAATTGTTCCTATGTAAAATCAAAGCAGGCAAAGTCCATAGTGCGGCCCCCTTTCTAGACAAGTTTCTGGTAGGGAACAGGTTAAATTTGTTTCAGGAGGCTTGGAAGAGGTCTTTTGCAGACCCTTGGTTGTTTGAAATTGTTTTTTCGGGTACAGCTTTTGATCCAACCTTCCACTAGGAAGATTCCTCCTGTCTCCAGATCCTCAAAATTCCTGGCTTGTGTGGCAGATTTGTAAAAGCTATGGGAGTAATTGCTCCAGTTCCCGCCACATAGCTGAGCCATGGAATCTATTCCAACTTCTTTATGGTGCCAAAAAAAAGAATATACTATTTGGCCTATTTTCAAAATGTTGAACAAATTCTTGAAAGTTCCCACTTTCAAGATGGGCGACTCTTCTCACTATTCTTCCTTTAGTGTAGGAGGGTCAATTTATCTCTACCTACAACTTAAGAAATGCTTATTTGCATATTCCCATTCACAGGGACCATGAAAAGTTTCTTTGATTTACCCTCTTAAACAGCACGTTCCCCTTCCCTCTATAACTCAGTGTATGGAAGTTGTAGGCCTCATCAGAGTGGATTTGATTTCAATCAAATTTATTTACATCACAATTTAAATCACTAGTCAGACCGATTTTTAAAATTTTCATTATTAACAGCCATGAATATACAGCATCTTGCTATATAATTAAAAACTAATCCTTATTTCAGTGTGAATAACCTTTAGATTATAATGTATATTAAACTGCAACCGTCTTTAGATGGAGAGAGAAATAATTGATGTTTATCCATCCTGGGCCTCATGGTGGCTGCTGTTCCCTTTGCCAAATGTCATCATCGCTTGCAACAGTTGTCAGTGCTCCAACAGATGAATGGAGACCAAGAGTACTTGTCACAGAAGTCCTGATATTCAGATCTATGTTTAGGATTTAATAAGGATCAAGCCTGTGATTAAACCAGTAACTCCTCATTGGAATCTTCTTCAATCCCCTCCATTTGAATGTATGCATTGGTTAGATCTTCAGCTTTAATCATGAAAGGTTATTTTTCTTTTAGCCATTTCATTTGCTAGAATGATTTCTGAGGTTTCAGCTTTGTGTTGTAAACATCCTTTCCTGTTTTATCATCGACAAGACTGTACTGCAAACACATTAGTTTCTAACACAGTCTCTACAGACACTATTAATCAAAAGATTTATGAACAGCAGAATTCTGGGAAGCACCTTTTTCACAATATTGTTGTTGTGAGGGCTTTAAAGTTTCATGTTGAAGCCACAAAATCTTTTAGACTTTCATCTTTCTTTTTCATCCATTTCTCTTGACCTTACAAAGGTCATAAACCAAGCAGTATTCTTCCTTTAGTGTAGGAGGGTCAATTTATTTCTACCTACAACTTAAAAAATGCTTATTGTATATTCCGATTCACAGGGACCATGAAAAGTTTCTTTGATTTGCCCTTAAACGAGCATTACCAGTTTGTAGCACCCCATTTGGTCTTGCCACAGCCCACATGGTATTTGCCATCTCAGGAGCACCCTATCAAGACTACATTCTGGTGCAGTCGCCAACTGCACAGTTGTCTTTGAACATACTGTTCTTCAACTGTTTTGCACTCATGGTTAGCACGTCAACATCAACTTCAGCCTGAAGGGTTGAGGAACAGTCTCTGTGAGAAGCGGGTAAAGTTATTGCTTTAGCTTTAAGGCCTTAATTTAAAAGGCATACTTGGTTGTGGAGAAGATTCCCTCAGAAAGCATTACTTTTCATTCCACTAGAGCAGTTGCCACTGCTTGGGCCTTCTGGAATGAGGACTCCCTAGACAAATATGTAAGATGGCTACTTGGGAGGTTCTGGGAGAGTGGGAAGGATTACAGGTCTGATATGTAGGGGTGTTTTTAGTGGACTGGATTGTAATCCCACATGTGATGATTTTAAAAAAAAAAAAAGAAGAAAAGTGCATGTATATGTATGTATGGATGTATGTGTGTATTTTTTTTTTTTAAATGTACTGTACATGCAAGTTGCAGTTATTAATGTATGTTTGTGGAAAATGTACTGTATGCCTGTCGCTGCTTGATTGTAAGTGCCAGGTCTCCTTGCATGACACGCCACATATTTCCCGTAGAAGAAAGTCATTAAACGTCTGTGCATTCAGGACTCAGACGGGACACCATTCAAAACCTTGAAGCAGCCATCTTGCCGGCAAACCAGCGACAGCAGACCAGGCCCTCAAGAAACCTTCACTAGCTCATCGCAGCCTAATTGCAAACAGCAAACTAACCAGAGCATAGTTTCTTCAAACAGCAGCAACAAAGGCCAGGTGTGTTGAATACAAAGCCATGTCTATTAAAATTCCAATAAACTAAAATTTTTAATAGATTAGACTTGCAAATTGAAACATGTAGAATTGAATGTACATGTAAACATTTTAGCATCTAATAATTCACATTTATAAATTTAGGATTCTGTTATATAACTATTGCTTTTCTTTAAATATATCGACTATGTGTAGAATTATTATTATTATTACAGCTTGCATTAAATTATGGTTTGTCAAAAAAAAAATAAAAAAATTCTGTAGTACTTATAAAAGTCAGAATCAGCAGCTATATGCTCACATTAAAGGGTGCTTGCTTTTGTAAAGCGCTAGCAAAACTCTGAATTAAAATGAATGTATTATTATGAGGTTTTTAAGCAGTTTAAGGGATCAAATTTTATGGCAAGTAATGACTTAGGTTTTTGTGTAGTTTTGATTACAAATGTATCCTCAGACACTAAACCCAAAGGGGAACACTTTATAAATAATGTGAAACCATACAATTAATATATGCCTATATTTACCTTTTAAAGGGATACTGAACCCAATTTTTTTTTCTTTTATGATTCAGATAGAGCATGTTATTTTATGCAACTTTCTAATTTACTCCTATTAGATTTTCTTTGTTTTTGGTATCTTTATTTGAAAAAGCAGGACTGAAAGCTTAGGAGCCGGACCTATCTTTCGTTCAGCACCTGGGTAGCGCTTGCTGAATGGTGGCTACATTTAACCACCAATCAGCAAGTGCTACCCAGGTGCTGTATGAAAGATTGTCTGGCCCCTAAGCTTACATTCCTGCTTTTCAAATAAAGATACCAAAAGAACAAAGAAAAGTTGATAATAGGAGTAATTTAGAATGTTGCTTAAAATTGCATGCTCTTTCTGAATCATGAAAGAACAAAAAAAAAATGGGTATCCCTTAAGGACCGGGCATTTAGACTAAAACTTCCCCAAAAGACCAGAGCATTTTTAACATTTTTGCCATCATTATATTTAAACAGAAATAGAGCCTTGTTTTTCATATTTACCTATCAAAACTATATATATATATATATATATTTTAGTAGACAACGCAAAGTATTGATCTAGGCCCATTTTGGTATACTTCATGCTACCATTTCACCGCCAAATGAGATAAAAAATAAAATCAAAAATAATTTAACTTTTTCACAAACTTTAGGTTTCTCACTAAAAATTTTTACAAACAGCTTGTGCCATCATGGCACAAATGGTTATAAATGCTTCTCTGGGATCCCCTTTGTTCAGAAATAGACATAAATGGCTTTGGTATTGCTTTTTGGTAATTAAAAGGCTGCTCGCTAATTGCAGCTGCGCACCACACTTGTATTATACCCAGCAGTGAAGGGGTTAATTAAGCAGATTGTAGGGTTAATGTAGGGTTAATTTCAGCTTTATTGTATAGATTACCCTCCCCTGACCCCTCTCAAACAACTCTCTTCCCTCTCCCACCCCCCCAATGTTCACCCCCATCTTAAGTACTGGCAGAAAGTCTGCAGTATGAAAATAAAAGGCTTTATTATTATTATTATTATTATTTTTTATATATACATATATATATATATATATATATATATATATATATATATATATATATATATATATATATATATATATATATATATATATATATATATATATATATATATAAGCAAAATGAGTCAGTTGCACTCTCACAAACAATTTCTCCAAGGGCCAGGGTGCTAGAGTAGGTGATATGTAGTAGAATAGAAAACGGCACTCTCTGGACTTAAATTCAAACAGATAGTTTAATAGGTAACGTTTCGGGGAATGCTCCCCTTCATCAGACCAACAACATACAAGTGAAGCAAACATTTAAACATACCTAGACCCCTCCCCCTTGTGAAAAACCGCCAAAAATGGTTGTCATAGCAACCAGCCTTCCAGTGTATAGTAAATACAAAAAGTCAAACAACATATACAACACTGAACCCCAAACCTAAGTAATCCTTATAGCTGGGCAGTTATAAATAGTTGTACTAAAAACATCCCTTTTCCAAGCCAATCTTACTATATGGAACATAAGATCAACCATAGAGCATACCTGAGTAACAGGCTGTGTGGGCCTATTAAATGCAGCATAAACAATAAATAATCATAGAGAATGGGCAGCACCACATAGAGTAATAGCGTAATCGAGTGATGTGTTACAAAGCAGTGCATCAAACCCTATTTCTTTCATGTAATTAGCAAGAGTCCATGAGCTAGTGACGTATGGGATATACATTCCTACCAGGAGGGGCAAAGTTTCCCAAACCTCAAAATGCCTATAAATACACCCCTCACCACACCCACAATTCAGTTTTACAAACTTTGCCTCCGATGGAGGTGGTGAAGTAAGTTTGTGCTAGATTCTACGTTGATATGCGCTCCGCAGCAAGTTGGAGCCCGGTTTTCCTCTCAGCGTGCAGTGAATGTCAGAGGGATGTGAGGAGAGTATTGCCTATTTGAATGCAGTGATCTCCTTCTACGGGGTCTATTTCATAGGTTCTCTGTTATCGATCGTAGAGATTCATCTCTTACCTCCCTTTTCAGATCGACGATATACTCTTATATATACCATTACCTCTGCTGATTCTCGTTTCAGTACTGGTTTGGCTTTCTACAAACATGTAGATGAGTGTCCTGGGGTAAGTAAATCTTATTTTCTGTGACACTCTAAGCTATGGTTGGGCACTTTGTTTATAAAGTTCTAAATATATGTATTCAAACATTTATTTGCCTTGACTCAGAATGTTCAACATTCCTTATTTTCAGACAGTCAGTTTCATATTTGGGATAATGCATTTGAATTAATCATTTTTTCTTACCTTCAAAAATTTGACTCTTTTTCCCTGTGGGCTGTTAGGCTCGCGGGGGCTGAAAATGCTTCATTTTATTGCGTCATTCTTGGCGCGGACTTTTTTGGCGCAAAAAATATTTTCCGTTTCCGGCGTCATACGTGTCGCCGGAAGTTGCGTCATTTTTTGACGTTATTTTGCGCCAAAAGTGTAGGCGTTCCGGATGTGGCGTCATTTTTGGCGCCAAAAGCATTTAGGCGCCAAATAATGTGGGCGTCTTATTTGGCGCTAAAAAATATGGGCGTCTCTTTTGTCTCCACATTATTTAAGTCTCATTTTTCATTGCTTCTGGTTGCTAGAAGCTTGTTCTTTGGCATTTTTTCCCATTCCTGAAACTGTCTTTTAAGGAATTTGATAAATTTTGCTTTATATGTTGTTTTTTCTCTTACATATTGCAAGATGTCTCACGTTGCATCTGAGTCAGAAGATACTACAGGAAAATCGCTGTCTAGTGCTGGATCTACCAAAGCTAAGTGTATCTGCTGTAAACTTTTGGTAGCTATTCCTCCGGCTGTTGTTTGTATTAATTGTCATGACAAACTTGTTAATGCAGATAATATTTCCTTTAGTAAAGTACCATTGTCTGTTGCAGTTCCTTCAACATCTAAGGTGCAGAATGTTCCTGATAACATAAGAGATTTTGTTTCTGAATCCATAAAGAAGGCTATGTCTGTTATTTCTCCTTCTAGTAAACGTAAAAAATCTTTTAAAACTTCTCTCCCTACAGATGAATTTTTAAATGAACATCATCATTCTGATTCTGATGACTCTTCTGGTTCAGAGGATTCTGTCTCAGAGATTGATGCTGATAAATCTTCATATTTATTTAAAATGGAATTTATTCGTTCTTTACTTAAAGAAGTACTAATTGCTTTAGAAATAGAGGATTCTGGTCCTCTTGATACTAATTCTAAACGTTTGGATAAGGTATTTAAATCTCCTGTGGTTATTCCAGAAGTTTTTCCTGTTCCTAATGCTATTTCTGCAGTAATTTCCAAAGAATGGGATAAATTGGGTAATTCATTTACTCCTTCTAAACGTTTTAAGCAATTATATCCTGTGCCGTCTGACAGATTAGAATTTTGGGACAAAATCCCTAAAGTTGATGGGGCTATTTCTACCCTTGCTAAACGTACTACTATTCCTACGTCAGATGGTACTTCGTTTAAGGATCCTTTAGATAGGAAAATTGAATCCTTTCTAAGAAAAGCTTATCTGTGTTCAGGTAATCTTCTTAGACCTGCTATATCTTTAGCTGATGTTGCTGCAGCTTCAACTTTTTGGTTGGAAACTTTAGCGCAACAAGTAACAGATCATGATTCTCATTATATTATTATTCTTCTTCAGCATGCTAATAATTTTATCTGTGATGCCATTTTTGATATTATCAGAGTTGATGTCAGGTTTATGTCTCTAGCTATTTTAGCTAGAAGAGCTTTATGGCTTAAGACTTGGAATGCTGATATGGCTTCTAAATCAACTCTACTTTCCATTTCTTTCCAGGGTAACAAATTATTTGGTTCTCAGTTGGATTCTATTATCTCAACTGTTACTGGTGGGAAAGGAACTTTTTTACCACAGGATAAAAAATCTAAAGGTAAAAACAGGGCTAATAATTGTTTTCGTTCCTTTCGTTTCAACAAAGAACAAAAGCCTAATCCTTCATCCTCAGGAGCAGTTTCAGTTTGGAAACCATCTCCAGTCTGGAATAAATCCAAACCTGCTAGAAAGGCAAAGCCTGCTTCTAAGTCCTCATGAAGGTGCGGCCCTCATTCCAGCTCAGCTGGTAGGGGGCAGGTTACGTTTTTTCAAAGAAATTTGGATCAATTCTGTTCACAATCTTTGGATTCAGAACATTGTTTCAGAAGGGTACAGAATTGGTTTCAAGATGAGACCTCCTGCAAAGAGATTTTTTCTTTCCCGTGTCCCAGTAAATCCAGTGAAAGCTCAAGCATTTCTGAATTGTGTTTCAGATCTAGAGTTGGCTGGAGTAATTATGCCAGTTCCAGTTCCGGAACAGGGGATGGGGTTTTATTCAAATCTCTTCATTGTACCAAAGAAGGAGAATTCCTTCAGACCAGTTCTGGATCTAAAAATATTGAATCGTTATGTAAGGATACCAACGTTCAAGATGGTAACTGTAAGGACTATCTTGCCTTTTGTTCAGCAAGGGCATTATAAGTCCACAATAGATTTACAGGATGCATATCTGCATATTCCGATTCATCCAGATCATTATCAGTTCCTGAGATTCTCTTTTCTGGACAAGCATTACCAGTTTGTGGCTCTGCCGTTTGGCCTAGCTACAGCTCCAAGAATTTTTACAAAGGTTCTCGGTGCCCTTCTGTCTGTAATCAGAGAACAGGGTATTGTGGTATTTCCTTATTTGGACGATATCTTGGTACTGGCTCAGTCTTTACATTTAGCAGAATCTCATACGAATCGACTTGTGTTGTTTCTTCAAGATCATGGTTGGAGGATCAATTTACCAAAAAGTTCATTGATTCCTCAGACAAGGGTAACCTTTCTGGGTTTCCAGATAGATTCAGTGTCCATGACTCTGTCTTTAACAGACAAGAGACGTCTAAAATTGATTTCAGCTTGTCGAAACCTTCAGTCACAATCATTCCCTTCGGTAGCCTTATGCATGGAAATTCTAGGTCTTATGACTGCTGCATCGGACGCGATCCCCTTTGCTCGTTTTCACATGCGACCTCTTCAGCTCTGTATGCTGAATCAATGGTGCAAGGATTACACAAAGATATCTCAATTAATATCTTTAAAACCGATTGTTCGACACTCTCTAACGTGGTGGACAGATCACCATCGTTTAATTCAGGGGGCTTCTTTTGTGCTTCCGACCTGGACTGTAATTTCAACAGATGCAAGTCTCACAGGTTGGGGAGCTGTGTGGGGATCTCTGACGGCACAAGGAGTTTGGGAATCTCAGGAGGTGAGATTACCGATCAATATTTTGGAACTCCGTGCAATTTTCAGAGCTCTTCAGTTTTGGCCTCTTCTGAAGAGAGAATCGTTCATTTGTTTTCAGACAGACAATGTCACAACTGTGGCATACATCAATCATCAAGGAGGGACTCACAGTCCTCTGGCTATGAAAGAAGTATCTCGAATTTTGGTTTGGGCGGAATCCAGCTCCTGTCTAATTTCTGTGGTTCATATCCCAGGTGTAGACAATTGGGAAGCGGATTATCTCAGTCGCCAAACGTTGCATCCGGGCGAATGGTCTCTTCACCCAGAGGTATTTCTTCAGATTGTTCAAATGTGGGAACTTCCAGAAATAGATCTGATGGCGTCTCATCTAAACTAGAAACTTCCCAGATATCTGTCCAGATCCCGGGATCCTCAGGCGGAGGCAGTGGATGCATTATCACTTCCTTGGAAGTATCATCCTGCCTATATCTTTCCGCCTCTAGTTCTTCTTCCAAGAGTAATCTCCAAGATTCTGAGGGAATGCTCGTTTGTTCTGCTGGTAGCTCCGGCATGGCCTCACAGGTTTTGGTATGCGGATCTTGTCCGGATGGCCTCTTGCCAACCGTGGACTCTTCCATTAAGACCAGACCTTCTGTCACAAGGTCCTTTTTTCCATCAGGATCTGAAATCCTTAAATTTAAAGGTATGGAGATTGAACGCTTGATTCTTGGTCAAAGAGGTTTCTCTGACTCTGTGATTAATACTATGTTACAGGCTCGTAAATCTGTATCTAGAGAGATATATTATAGAGTCTGGAAGACTTATATTTCTTGGTGTCTTTCTCATCATTTTTCTTGGCATTCTTTTAGAATACCGAGAATTTTACAGTTTCTTCAGGATGGTTTAGATAAGGGTTTGTCTGCAAGTTCCTTGAAGGGACAAATCTCTGCTCTTTCTGCTCTTTTTCACAGAAAGATTGCTATTCTTCCTGATATTCATTGTTTTGTACAAGCTTTGGTTCGTATAAAACCTGTCATTAAGTCAATTTCTCCTCCTTGGAGTTTGAATTTGGTTCTGGGAGCTCTTCAAGCTCCTCCCTTTGAACCTATGCATTCATTGGACATTAAATTACTTTCTTGGAAAGTTTTGTTCCTTTTGGCCATCTCTTCTGCCAGAAGAGTTTCTGAATTATCTGCTCTTTCTTGTGAGTCTCCTTTTCTGATTTTTCATCAGGATAAGGCGGTGTTGCGAACTTCTTTTGAATTTTTACCTAAAGTTGTAAATTCCAACAACATTAGTAGAGAAATTGTGGTTCCTTCATTATGTCCTAATCCTAAGAATTCTAAGGAGAAATCATTGCATTCTTTGGATGTTGTTAGAGCTTTGAAATATTATGTTGAAGCTACTAAGTCTTTCCGAAAGACTTCTAGTCTATTTATCTTTTCCGGTTCTAGAAAAGGCCAGAAAGCTTCTGCCATTTCTTTGGCATCTTGGTTGAAATCTTTAATTCATCTTGCCTATGTTGAGTCGGGTAAAACTCCGCCTCAAAGGATTACAGCTCATTCTACTAGGTCAGTTTCTACTTCCTGGGCGTTTAGGAATGAAGCTTCGGTTGATCAGATTTGCAAAGCAGCAACTTGGTCCTCTTTGCATACTTTTACTAAATTCTACCATTTTGATGTATTTTCTTCTTCTGAAGCAGTTTTTGGTAGAAAAGTACTTCAGGCAGCGGTTTCAGTCTGAATCTTCTGCTTATGTTTTTCATTAAACTTTATTTTGGGTGTGGATTATTTTCAGCAGGAATTGGCTGTCTTTATTTTATCCCTCCCTCTCTAGTGACTCTTGTGTGGAAAGATCCACATCTTGGGTAATCATTATCCCATACGTCACTAGCTCATGGACTCTTGCTAATTACATGAAAGAAAACATAATTTATGTAAGAACTTACCTGATAAATTCATTTCTTTCATATTAGCAAGAGTCCATGAGGCCCGCCCTTTTTTTGTTGTGGTTATGATTTTTGTATAAAGCACAATTATTCCAATTCCTTATTTTATATGCTTTCGCACTTTTTTATCACCCCACTTCTTGGCTATTCGTTAAACTGAATTGTGGGTGTGGTGAGGGGTGTATTTCTAGGCATTTTGAGGTTTGGGAAACTTTGCCCCTCCTGGTAGGAATGTATATCCCATACGTCACTAGCTCATGGACTCTTGCTAATATGAAAGAAATGAATTTATCAGGTAAGTTCTTACATAAATTATGTTATTTCTATTTTCAAAAAATAAGCATACTACATTATACAACATTTGTACAAAAAGATCATTGCAGTGTTCTCAGTCTACAGTACCTTCAGGGATCATAAATGCAGCGTATAACAAATGCCATAATAATCCAAATGAACTGGATACACCATCCTAGTAACTATAACTCTCCATATGTACAAATACTAAGTAGCAATAGTGGAGATTGCCATACCTAATCGCAACAGTAGCAAAGCTGAGACATCGCGTGAGGCAGAGGAGTCAGCCTCTACATAGTGTTACAGTCTGCACCGTATCCCTCATAATTAAAGAGGTGCGCATGCGTATCTCATCTAGGCGATCCACCCCTAAGGCACCTATTGGCTGTAGAGGACAAGCCCCTCTATGTGTATGAAATATGACTCACGAGTACTGGCTTTACCTGTGAACCGGACCCAGCGAAGGTATTTAAATTTAGACACACTAAGGGAAAGATGTGAACAATATATGGAGAAAAGTATATTTAACCCCATAAGTTCATATGTACCTCTAATTACTGGGTGCCTAAGTCCCTATTATGTGTACACCCCAGGCAAATGATAAAGTGAGGGAAATGTACGTATCCTCAGAGTTCGCTTAAGGATTATGCGCAAGATATCCTGGTTCTGTTATACGTGATCCAGTGTAACGGTACATAGACACAGAGCTAAAGGGAGAATTAATACAAATAGGTTAAACAGATATTGTGATAAAAATGCCGACTGGATCGCATAGTGCAATATCTAGCATGGGGGGTGAGGAAAAAATTTGTACACGGAATAGTTAAGCCCTGGTAATCCATAGTCAATTGTCACTTGTGCCAACAAGGGGAGTACTACCCATATAGTAGGCAAGCAGGGATAGGGCAAAAATAAATGTAAAATAGGCATTTAAGGGGGTGACTACTATTAAAAATTTCCAATCAGATACACAACAATGGGAGAGAGTCATATCATATCATGAGAGATCATAAAAAACAATGCCAGACTATACCCATATTAAGACCTCTGGGGTGTATGGTATCCAATTTGAAGATCCACTCCGCTTCTTTTTGTAGAAGACGAGTGTCCCTATCACCACCCCTAGGCAGAGGGGGTACATGATCAATGAGCTTGAATCTAAGGTCAGAAACAGAGTGACCCATTTCCATGAAATGTCTGGCCACCGGTTGGTCACTCTTCCCTTTTTCAATAGCAGTTCGAATCGCACTCCTATGGTTGGCCATTCTCTTTTTGATGTCGTCCGAGGTTTTACCGATATAAAAAAGGCCACAGCTGCAGTTCAACATATACACCACAAATTTCGTGGTGCATGTTAGATAGTGCTTAATCTTGTAGGTTGTATTGTTGTGTGGGTGTCTGAACTGTTTGCATTGCAACATAGAATTGCATGTTACACAACTAGGACATTTGTAAGATCCCCTCTTGGTAATTGGTGTTACTTTATTATAGCTGTCAGTGGGGTCTGTTTTCATCAGAATGTCCTTTAGGTTCCTTCCCCTTTTGTATCCAATCCTAGGCGGTCCATAGTGCTGATAGGGTAATGATGGGTCAGTCTGGATGATCTCCCATTTTTCTTTTAAAGTTGCCCCCAGTGTCCTTGTACTGGGAGTGTATGACGTGATAAAGTTCATTCTCTTCTGGTTGTCTTGTTTAGTAATCTCCATATTCACCTGTGACCTTGCTTCCTTTACAATGTTATTTTTGTATCCCCTGCTGTAAAATCTTGACTCCATTTCATTTAATTGTACCTCCTTCCTTTCAGCTGTAGTATTGTTGCGGCAGACTCTCAGCATTTGTGCCCTGGGTATTGCTTTTATGAGCGATCTTGGATGATAGCTGGAGGCGTGTAACAGTGTATTCCTGTCAGTGGTCTTTTTAAAAAGAGTAGTTCCAAGTCTATTGTCAACCTTAAAGATCCTTAGATCCAGGAAGTCCATTTCATTATAACTGGAAACCTCTTTAAGTTGGACTGGACCCCCTATTTCATTCAGGGAAGTGACCCATTCACCAAAGGATTCGATCGTTCCTCTCCAAATTACCACAATATCGTCAATGTACCTCTTGTAAAAAAGTATCTGTGTGTTGTCATATACCTTGAATATGCTTTCCTCAACATACTCCATATATAGATTTGCAAATGCGGGGGCCATGTTCGAACCCATGGCTGTCCCCATGAGTTGCAGGTAGAATCTTCTCTCAAACCTAAAATAGTTCAATTTGAGACAAAGGGATAGAAGCTCAACAATAAAACTGGTTGGTGGTCCCACATATGGGCACTTATCAAGGCAGTTGGTGATAATCTCCATCCCTTTCTCATGAGGTATAATGGTATACAGACTTGTGACGTCGAGGCTGGCAAGCACGTCACCTGGTTGTATGTCAGTCAGTGTAGAGAGGTCCGTGATAAGGACAGAGGAGTCCCGTAAGTAGGACCGCATGTTCACCACTAGGGGTTGTAGTAGAGAGTCAACAAACTTTGCCAGGGGTTGCAGCAATGATCCCCGTGCTGAAACAATGGGGCGCCCAGGTGGTTGTATTAACTGTTTGTGTATTTTTGGTAACGTATATAGTATTGGTCTCACTGGGTGGTCTGTAGTCAACCAATCTTTTGTGGTTGAATCTATCCAATTTAAACGTGCTGCATGTTCAATAACAGAATCAATTTGTGTTTTATATTTAATGGTCGGATCACTGGGTAAAGGCATATAGGTAGAAGTGTCCGATAACTGTCTGTCAATTTCTGCTTTGTAATCCTGGTAGTCCTGCAGGACAACTGCACCACCCTTGTCCGCTGGGCGTATGACTATAGTAGAGTCATTCCTGAGGGTTTGTACCGCCTCCCAATCGTTTGCTGTCATGTTGTGTCATGTTAGGAACCTAAAGGACATTCTGATGAAAACAGACCCCACTGACAGCTATAATAAAGTAACACCAATTACCAAGAGGGGATCTTACAAATGTCCTAGTTGTGTAACATGCAATTCTATGTTGCAATGCAAACAGTTCAGACACCCACACAACAATACAACCTACAAGATTAAGCACTATCTAACATGCACCACGAAATTTGTGGTGTATATGTTGAACTGCAGCTGTGGCCTTTTTTATATCGGTAAAACCTCGGACGACATCAAAAAGAGAATGGCCAACCATAGGAGTGCGATTCGAACTGCTATTGAAAAAGGGAAGAGTGACCAACCGGTGGCCAGACATTTCATGGAAATGGGTCACTCTGTTTCTGACCTTAGATTCAAGCTCATTGATCATGTACCCCCTCTGCCTAGGGGTGGTGATAGGGACACTTGTCTTCTACAAAAAGAAGCGGAGTGGATCTTCAAATTGGATACCATACACCCCAGAGGTCTGAATATGGGTATAGACTGGCATTGTTTTTTATGATCTCTCATGATATGATATGACTCTCTCCCATTGTTGTGTATCTGATTGGAAATTTTTAATAGTAGTCACCCCCTTAAATGCCTATTTTACGTTTATTTTTGCCCTATCCCTGCTTGCCTACTATATGGGTAGTACTCCCCTTGTTGGCACAAGTGACAATTGACTATGGATTACCAGGGCTTAACTATTCCGTGTACAAATTTTTTCCTCACCCCCCATGCTAGATATTGCACTATGCGATCCAGTCGGCATTTTTTATCACAATATCTGTTTAACCTATTTGTATTAATTCTCCCTTTAGCTCTGTGTCTATGTACCGTTACACTGGATCACGTATAACAGAACCAGGATATCTTGCGCATAATCCTTAAGCGAACTCTGAGGATACGTAAATTTCCCTCACTTTATCATTTGCCTGGGGTGTACACATAATAGGGACTTAGGCACCCAGTAATTAGAGGTACATATGAACTTATGGGGTTAAATATACTTTTCTCCATATATTGTTCACATCTTTCCCTTAGTGTGTCTAAATTTAAATACCTTCACTGGGTCCGGTTCACAGGTAAAGCCAGTACTCGTGAGTCATATTTCATACACATAGAGGGGCTTGTCCTCTACAGCCAATAGGTGCCTTAGGGGTGGATCGCCCAGATGAGATACGCATGCGCACCTCTTTAATTATGAGGGATACGGTGCAGACTGTAACACTATGTAGAGGCTGACTCCTCTGCCTCCCGCGATGTCTCAGCTTTGCTACTGTTGCGATTAGGTATGGCAATCTCCACTATTGCTACTTAGTATTTGTACATATGGAGAGTTATAGTTACTAGGATGGTGTATCCAGTTCATTTGGATTATTATGGCATTTGTTATACGCGGCATTTATGATCCCTGAAGGTACTGTAGACTGAGAACACTGCAATGATCTTTTTGTACAAATGTTGTATAATGTAGTATGCTTATTTTTTGAAAATAGAAATATAGGGTTTGATGCACTGCTTTGTAACACATATCTCGATTACGCTATTACTCTATGTGGTGCTGCCCATTCTCTATGATTATTTATTGTTTATTGTTTATGCTGCATTTAATAGGCCCACACAGCCTGTTACTCAGGTATGCTCTATGGTTGATCTTATGTTCCATATAGTAAGATTGGCTTGGAAAAGGGATGTGTTTAGTACACCTATTTATAACTGCCCAGCTATAAGGATTACTTAGGTTTGGGGTTCAGTGTTGTATATGTTTGACTTTTTGTATTTACTATACACTGGAAGGCTGGTTGCTATGACAACCATTTTTGGCGGTTTTTCACAAGGGGGAGGGGTCTAGGTATGTTTAAATGTTTGCTTCACTTGTATGTTGTTGGTCTGATGAACGGGAACATTCCCCGAAACGTTACCTATTAAACTATCTGTTTGAATTTAAGTCCAGAGAGTGCTGTTTTCTATTATATATATATATATATATATATATATATATATATATATATATATATATATATATATATATATATATATATATATATATATATATATATTTTTTTTTTTTTTTTCTGCAGTGTAGGATCCCCCCCTCTACCTATCAGCCACCTTCTTAGGTACTGGCAGCTGTCTGCTAATACTGAGTTTGCAATATTTATTACATGTTTTTTTTTTCTTTATTTTTTTTCTTCTTCTTAATATAAGGAGAGTCCACGGCATCATTCCTTTCTGTTGGGAAATACTGAACCTTGCCACCAGGAGGAGGCAAAGACACCCCAGCCAAAGGCTTGAATACCTTTGCCCCCATCCCCCAGTCATTCTTTGCCTTTTATCACAGGAGGATGGCAGAGAAGTGTCAGATTTCGGAGTAGTTCCTTAGGAAGGGTATCTGCCCTTCAATATGGGACTGGAATTTTAAGTAGTCTTGTCAGCCTCACTGTGAGAGCATTGACGAAAGTTAGTCTGGAGATGCAGGGAGAGTCTTTCTGAGAACCCATCCAGACTGCCTGCTAACAGCTCCTAAGCAATCAGTGTTGACGAGTTTCACTGCCTGCTTGTTTTCTCACTCAAGTCCATGTCAGGAGTGATGCTACAAGACTGTCACACTTGAGAGGCTGTGTTTCTGTTAAGACCATTTCAATTTTTTTACATATGTTCAAAACGCTAGAAGACAGGGTCACTGTGTGGTTCCTTTTATCTTAATAGTACCATGGTTTAATATCTCCTGAGGGGGATTATTGAACAGTGGGGATTAATCAAATGTGATGTGTTGATTTTATGCTGCTTTATGTGTGAGATTTCATTGGGCTCATAGGCTGTTTGTTTTGTGGCTGGAATGCACAGGTTTTTACTTTCACTTTAAATGCGGCGCAGCTTGTAGCTTGGCATGCTTTTTCTCATAGCAGGGGCGGTTCTGCCTTACGCACCATGTGACCGGGAGTGGTCTTGCTTTCACTTCCTCTTTCCAGACCGAGCTGGTTGTTGGAGAAGACGCTATTTCTCTGCATTATCTGGGTCTAGGAGGTAGTGAGTGCCCTTGCCATTGGGAGTATAAAGGTGCCGTTTTTTTGAGAAATAAAGAATATTTATTTCTCTTACTTGGTGTATCCAGTCCACGGATTCATCCTTACTTGTGGGATATTCTCATTCCCTACAGGAAGTGGCAAAGAGAGCACACAGCAGAGCTGTCCATATAGCTCCCCCTCAGGCTCCGCCCCCCAGTCATTCTCTTTGCCGCTCTAACAAGTAGCATCTCCACGGGAGGGTAAAGTGAATGTGGTGTTAGAGTTTCAGAATTATCTGCTTTGCAGTGTGATTCACCCTATCTGGTGTTCCATGCAGATAAGGTTGTTTTGCGTACCAAACCTGGTTTTCTTCCGAAAGTTGTTTCTAATAAGAATATTAACCAGGAAATCATTGTTTCTTCTCTGTGTCCTAATCCAGTTTCTAAGAAGGAACGACTATTACACAATCTTGATGTGGTTCGGGCTTTAAAATTCTATTTAAAAGCAACTAAAGATTTCAGACAAACATCATCCTTGTTTGTTGTCTATTCTGGTAAGAGGAGAGGTCAGAAAGCGACTGCTACCTCTCTTTCCTTCTGGCTGAAAAGCATCATCCAATTGGCTTATGAGACTGCTGGACAGCAGCCTCCTGAACGAATTACAGCTCCTCCACCCGAGCTGTGGCTTCCACATGGGCCTTCAAGAATGAGGCTTCTGTTGAACAGATTTGTAAGGCAGCAACTTGGTCTTCACTGCATACTTTTGCCAAATTTTACAAATTCGATACTTTTGCTTTTTCGAGGCTATTTTTGGGAGACAGGTTTTGCAAGCAGTGGTGCCTTCCGTTTAGGTTACCTGACTTGTTTCCCTCCCTTCATCCGTGTCCTAAAGCTTTGGTATTGGTATCCCACAAGTAAGGATGAATCCGTGGACTGGATACACCAAGTAAGAGAAAACAGAATTTATGCTTACCTGATAAATTACTTTCTCTTACGGTGTATCCAGTCCACAGCCCGCCCTGGCAATTAAGTCAGGTTCAAATTTATCTTTGTAAAACTACAGTCACCACTGCACCCTATGGTTTCTCCTTTTTCTCCTAACCGTCGGTCGAATGTCTGGGGGGGGCGGAGCCTGAGGGGGAGCTATATGGACAGCTCTGCTGTGTGCTCTCTTTGCCACTTCCTGTAGGGAATGAGAATATCCCACAAGTAAGGATGAATCCGTGGACTGGATACACCGTAAGAGAAAGTAATTTATCAGGTAAGCATAAATTCTGTTTTTCTGTGTCCTGCTGTTATTAGCTTAATCTATGAAGGATTATGAGATATTAGAGGGTACTCCCTCTATTCCAAATAGTAATACCTATTTATATTGTGAGGAGAGCTTGGTATGCCTGCCCTCTCAACTATGTTCCACATGCCTTGACAATTTTGTTCGGTCAAAGAAGGTTAATCCTTTTAGTACCACTGAGCCATCCACCTCTGAGGACTCACCGTCCCGTGAGGTGCATAGTCCCCAACATTCATCTCCTTCTACACACACAGCTTCCCGTAGCACGCTTAATCCTCCTGGAGGGGGTCTTTTACCATCAGATTTTGCTGCACAATTAAAAACGGTGGTGTCTGAGGCCCTCAGTGCTTTACCTCGCCCTGCTAAATGCAAGCGATAGGTTAAACATAGCTTTCCTGCCCCGGGGTCATCATGTAATTTATTGGTTTTCTCTGCTCTGCCTCAGTTATCCGAGGATGAGTCGCACTCTGAGGCTTCAGAGGGTGAACTTTCTGGGGCGGAGTCTGTTGCCTCTAAGCCTGCTGCTGCGGAGGAACCAGCCTTTAGATTTAAGATTGCACACTTACATTTTCTTCTAAAGGAAGTCCTGTCTATATTAGAGGTTCCAGAGGCCAAGCTGCCTGTTGAACCTTTGATTCCTAAATTAGACAGAGTTTACAAGGACAGGGTAGTGCCTTTTAACATTTCCTGTGCCTCTAAAGATGGCAAACATTATTAAGAACGAATGGGACAGAATTTGATCTTCCTTTCTTCCTTTAAAAAATTATTCCCAGTTCCGGACTCTCACTTGGAGTTGTAGGGTTCCGTCCCTAGGGTGGATGGCACCATCTCCACACTTGCCAAGCGTACTACTATCCCGCTTGAGGATAGCTCGTCATTAAGAGAACCAATAGATAAGAAGATGGAAACTCTTCTAAGAAAGATGTTTCAACATACGGGATATTTATTTCAACCGACAGCTGCCATTGTTCTGGTTGCTGGAGCAGCTACCTACTGGTGTGACTCCTTTTTTGAATTGATCGTTGTGGAGGGTCCCCTTGACGTTATCCAGGAAAGAATTAAAGCCTTGAGAATTGCTAATACTTTTATATGTGATGCAAACATGCAGATTATTTGCTTAAATGCTAAGGCTTCTGGCTTTTTGGTTCAGGTCCTGGTCTGCAGATATGACTTCTAATACCAGACTTCTTTCCCTCCCCTTTAAGGGAAAGATTTTATTTGGTCCAGGCCTGTACTCCATTATCTCCACGGTTATAGGGGGCAAGGGTGCCTTCCTACCGCAAGATAAAAAGAACAAGTCGAAGGGGCAAGTTTCTAATTTTCGTTCCTTTCATTCTGATAAATCCCAACGACAGCAACCCTCCACTAAGCCCGAGCAAACCAAGAGCACTTGGAAGCCGCCTCAGTCCTGGAATGAATCCACGCAGAGCAAGAAGCCCGCCAAGACTAAATCGGCATGAAGGGGCGGCCCCCGGTGCAGCACTGGATCGTGTAGGGTGCAGACTGTGGCTCTTTTTAGACGCTTGGTTCAGGGACATGTAGGATTCATGGGTCCTGGAGGTCATAGCTCAGGGATACAAGATAAGTTTCAAGTCTCATCCACCCAAGGGCAGATTTCTCCTCTCAAGCCTGTCTTCCAGGTCAGAAAAGAGGGAAGCCTTTCTGGGGTGCGTGCAGGATCTGTCCTCCTTAGGGGTCATTGTCCTAGTGCCTATCGCAGTAAGGTTTGGGATACTATTCAAACCTTTTCGTGGTCCCAAAGGTAGGAAGGAACTTTCCGCCCGATTCTGGACCTAAAGTGCTTAAACAAATTTCTAAATGTCCCCTCGTTCAAGATGGAGACGAAGGACAGTTCATGACCACTATAGATCTGAAGGATGCTTACCTTCATGTTCCAATCCACAAGGATCACTTCCAGTTCCTAAGGTTTGCGTTCCTGGACCAGCATTTCCAGTTCATTGCACTTCCATTTGGTCTTGCTACTGCTCCAAGGATTTTTACGAAGGTTCTAGGGGCTCTTCTAGCCGTTGACAGAACCCGGGGTATTGCAGTAGCTCCCTACTTGGACGATATTATGGTACAAGTACCATCTTTTCGTCTGGCGGAGGGCCATTCAGAATCTCTTCTTTCTCATCATGGATGGATGTTAAACCTAGAAAAGAGTTCGCTTATTCCAAGTACCAGGGTGGATTTCATGGGTACTATTATAGACTCCATATCCATGAGGATATTTCTAACAGACCAGAGATGTTGCAAGCTAGCTTCGGCATGTCTTTCCCTTCGAACCTCCTTAAGGCACTCTGTGGCTTGGTGTATGGAGGTGATTGGTCTCATGGTGTCCAGCATGGACATCATTCCCTTTGCCAGGTTCCGTCTCAGACCGTTGCAACTGTGCATGCTAAGGCAGTGGAATGGCGATCATTCAGATCTGTCTCAACAGATTTCTCTGGACAAACGGTCGAGAGAATCGCTCTCTTTGTGGCTCTGTCCAAGTCATCTGTCCCGAGGGACATCCTTCTTAAGACCATCCTGGGAGATTGTGACTACGATTGTGACTACGGACGCAAGTCGCTCAGGATAGGGAGCTTTTTGGGGTGCCAAGAAGGCACAGGGCCTGTTGACTCAGGAGGAATGTTACCTCCCGATCAACATTTTGGAACTTCGGGCAATCTTCAATGCTCAGAAGGCTTGGCCCCTTCTGGGTTCGTCCCAGTTTTATCAGATTCCAATCAGACAATATAGCCTCGGTGGCTTACATCAACCATCAGGGGGGAACGAGAAGCTTCCTAGCAATGAGGGAAGTATTTTGGATCCCGGAGTGGGTGGAGGCCCACAGCTGTTCGCTGTCAGCGATCCACATTCCGTGTGTGGACAACTGGGAAGCGGATTTTCTCAGCAGACAATCCTTTCATCTGGGGGAATGTTCTTTCCATCACAAAGTGTTTGCAGAGATATGCAACAGGTGGGGGACGCCATAGATAGATCTCATGGCCTCCCATCTCAATACCAAGCTACTCAGATATGGGTCAAGGTCCAGGGATCCTCAGGTGGAGCTAATAGATGCATTGGCAGTGCCTTGGAGGTTCAGTCTAATTTACCTTTTCCTGCCGTTACCTCCCGCTGTTACCACTCCTTCCTCGTATAGTAGCTCGCATCAAGCAGGAGCGGGCATCACTGATACTGATTGCTCCATCATGGCCGCGAAGGATGTGGTTCGCGGATCTGGTGGGGATGTCATCATCTTTTCCGTGGCAGTTACCTTGTCGCAGGGATCTGCTGGAAACACGGTCTTTTGTTCATCAAAATCTAGATTCTGAGGTGGACTGCGTGGAGATTGAACGCTTAGTTCTAGCTAGGAGAGGTTTTTCTGAGAGAGCTATTGATACTCTCATTCAAGCTCTTAAGCCGGTTACTTGTCGCATCTATCATAAGGTGTGGAGAGCTTACTTATTCTGGTGTGGAGCGTGGATTTTCCTGGCATAAAGGTTGCCAGGATCCTGTCATTTCTCCAGGATGGCCTGGAGAAGGGCCTTTCTGCCAGATTTCGGCCCTGTCTGTTTTACTGTACAAGAGGGTCTCGGAGCTTCCAGATGTACAGTCCTTTGTTAAGACTCTGACTAGGATCAGACCTGTGTTTCCTTGGAGTCTAAATCTTGTTCTTAAGGTGTTGCAGTGGGCTCCGTTTGAGCCTATGCATGAAATTGACATTAATTAAACATAAATTGTTCTCCTGGAAGGTTCCTTTTCTTCTGGCTATTGCTTCTGCGCGCAGAGTATCTGAGATTGCTGCTTTGCAATGTGAGCCTCCTTATCTGGTGTTCCAGTCTGATAAGGCTGTCCTACGTACTAAGTTAGGTTTTCTTCCCAAGGTCGTGTCAGAGATTGTGTTTCCTTCCTTGTGTCCCAATCTTTCTTCGAAGGAACGCTTGCTTCATAATTTGGACGTGATTCGTGCCTTGAAGTTCTATCTTAAGGCTACTAAGGATTTTAGACAAACTTCTTCCTTATTTGTTGTCTATTCTGGGAAGCGTAATGGCCAGAAGGTCTCTTTGACTTCCTTATCTTTTTGGTTAAGGTGTGTTATCCGTTTGAGGTTTATTTCCCGCTGTCTCATAAGCCAGAGGATTACGGCTCTTTCTACTTGAACAGTGGCTTCCTCTAGGGCCTTTAAGAACGAGGCTTCTATGGATCAGATTTGTAAGGCGGCAACCTGGTCCTCCTTACAAACTTTTTCTAAATTTTACAAGTTTGATGTTTTGCTTTGACTGAAACAGCTTTCGGGAGAAAGGTTTTGCAGGCTGTGGTGCCCTCAGATTAGGGTCCTCCTCTCTTTTTGTCCCTTCCGTTATCATTCAGTGTCCTCTAGAGCTTGGGTATAAGTTTCTCAACAGTAAGGAATGATGCCGTGGACTCTCCTTATATTAAGAAGGAAAACATAAATTATGCATACCAGATAATTTCATTTCCTTCTGTATAGGGAGAGTCCATGGCCCCGCACATGATCACCGATGGGCGGCCCTCTAAATTATATTTTTCTTCTGACACCATTTGTACCCTGATACTTCTCCTACTGTTCCTTGTTCCCTCGGCAGAATGACTGGGGGATGGGGGAAGTGGGAGAGGTATTTAAGCCTTTGGCTTGGGGTGTCTTTGCCTCCTCCTGGTGGCCAGGTTCAGTATTTCTCAACAGTAAGGAATGATGCTGTGGACTCTACTTATACAGAAGGAAATTCAATTATTTGGTAAGTATAATTTGTTTTTGTTTTTCTGTTTTTTTAAAAGGTGATTTTTTTTTTCTGCAGTGTAGCTGCCGCCCCTCCCTCACAGATCGCTTTTCCACCCCTTTCTACCATAGGAGCCCCCTCTCCCCCTCCCTCCTTTCCCCTTACTGCCACTCTAAAAAAAAATTTCATAGTGGTTGCTCCCGTCCCCCCTAGCGATGGGCCACCCACGCGCCTCCCTCCTACACCACCAACGATCGGCACCACCGCCGCCCGTCTATTTCTGCACTACCACACTCATGGGGCATGCAGAAACAGCACAATCTCGCTACTTTTAGCGAGATCGCGGCAGAGAGAGGCCTAGGACAGCCGTGTCGTACAGAGTACGGCGCTGGTCGTTAAGGGGTTAAACTCTTAGAACTGTTCTGGTTAATTCGCAAGAATCTATTTTCAGGGGGAAAATCAACATGTTTTAAATGCTATATTTCATATGTACAATGTCCCTATAAATGTACACATTTAGACTGTTTTTTTGTTTCATTTGGGAATATTTTTTTTTTTTTCTGAAGCCATTACATTATTTTGTCTATCTCCTTTTCAGCATGGAGCAACCAGATTATTTCGTTCCACCTCATCCAGCAAAAGTTTTCAGAGTCAGCCGAACACTAGTCATGGCACATCCGTGCCAAGTAGGCACCCGCAAAGTGGTAGAGCACAACACCAGCACTTCAACAGCAAGAAACGCAAGCACAAGCGGGAGACAGACCTGTGCAGATAGCTGCCGTGTGCCACACCGAACTATTTCTCCACTTTGTGCAACAAAACAGTTTACAAAGCAACAGACTGTTAAAACAGCAAATTGTCTTGTTTCCTTCTGTTTTCATTTTCAGAACGGACTACAAAATGGATCATGAGGATTTGCAACCCCAGACAAGAAAAAGGAAAAAAAACTCAAAAATAAGAAAGCTGCTCATTTGATGAAACATTTAGGGGGAAGAAAGATTTTTGCACTTCTGTATTTGCTCCATTATATAAGTCTTCGGAACTGGTGAACTCATATCCAGAGGTTTATAGGCTAATGAGAACAAAAATAAAAAAGCAACATTTTCAGAAAGGGTGTATTTTGCAGAAACCCCCCACATTTCATGGGACGTTAATTCTGCATGATTTTTTTAATCATTTTGAATATTCTACCATTTTATTGTGCGTTCAATGATATAGGAAGCTGCATTTTTTTTGTAAAAGTCTATTTACTTTTTACATAAAACTAAAAAAAAAAAAAAAAAAAAATTGAAAAGAAAATTGAAAAAAAATTGAAACAATAAGCTTATAAATAATTGAACTCAGGACCAGTCTGGGAAATATATCCATATTTTTTTTAATAGCCCAGTTATGTTTAAAAGAAACCACAAATTATCTAAAAAATAAATAAAAAAAAGTGAATGGATAACTGAATCTATCCCATAAGACGATTAAATATATATGTATGTGAGATATATATATATATATATATATATATATATATATATATAATATATATATATATATATATATATATATATATATATATATATATATATTGTACATATATATAGATAACTAAATTGATGTATTCTTTAAACCTCATCCAGATCCAGCAGGTGCCTTTCACCACAAATGGCCATTGTTTAATTTAATTTTCAGATATTATTATTAAGCCTTAAAACTGTTGGGAGTTTTGCAGTTTCTCAATGCAGTTTGCTCTGTCCTCCTGTATCATTACCCTGTTTTTTTGAAAATTCCTGTTTTTGCTCAACCTAATATCTGCCAAAAAAGCCATGAACATTGGCGAATTGCTGACACACAAATATATTTGAAATATTTTTTTTTCTTACTAGATCAGTTGGCTGATTAATATAAATTTACAGTAGAGCTTCTTAACCGGTAAATTGGCTTTTAAAGGAACAATTGCATTTACCCAGTTTAGTGCTTCCAAAACCTGAGATTAATCCCTTTACCGTGGACTGTGATGAATTAGAAACACTTTAAACCAATTATAACTGAATTCTAACAGACCCTCTTTATGATGATATATGTCTTGAAATAATTTGAGATTGGTATGTTTCCTAAAAGTCTGTTGTTTGTCTTACCACTGCTGATCCGCCTACCAGTGGATAGGGCTTATATTGTATGACATTCTTTTCATGGTTTTACTGCCAAAAAGATCATTTGGACGGTTTAATTTGGTACCTATGCATTCATGATACAAAAACATAGTAGCATTTATATTAGTGAGGGATAATTTTAATATAAACTTTTAATCATTTCAAAGTTGCCAGTAACTGCCTGTGCATTTTACCTTTTGTAAATTTAGCTTTCTATACTGTGTTTTCTGCATTTTTTTTGTAAAGCTAGCTCACAGACTTAATATACTGCAAATGTCAGGGAGTTCTATTACAGACCTAATTAATTTTGTAAGACAGGATTAAAAAAAAATGAATATAAAAGTACCATGGTGGATTTGCTTCTAAACAAATTTGTATATTTAAAAAGAAATGTCTGTAGTTGTGTGTTGAGACCATTCACTCTCAGTACTTTTTGCCTAAAGTGAGTGTATCATCAAAATGCAATAATAATTATTTTATTGTAAGAGATAGCTTGGTTTAAGATTTACAGATGCACAGAAATTCATGTTTATTATTCCCCCCCCCCATCCCTATAGGTGTCACAAGTATTGGCCAACAGTGTATAGAGCCTTCAGAATATCACAGCTGAGTGTATGTACTAGTTTTGAAAAGCCACTGCTGGCCCATATTCCGCACAATCCACTGATAAACATTGATCCACGCTGTTG
>NC_069499.1:876295354-876315354 GCF_027579735.1 Bombina bombina
CAACAGGCTTTTTAATAACACTCAATTTATTAATGTTAAACGTTTTTTGCTGGCATGTAAAATCGTTTAATTTTCTGAGGTACTGGGTGAAAAAATGTTTTGGGCACTATTTTTTTCCACTTGGCAGTCGTTTTATTTAATTTATGACAGTTTACTGATCTCTCTCACTGTTATGTGTGAGGGAGAGGGGCCTTTTTTGGCGCTTTTGCTACGCATCAAAAAATTCAGTCAGAAGTTTGTCTTCCCTGCATGATCCGGTTCATCTCTACAGAACTCAGGGGTCTTCAAAACTTGTTTTGAGGGAGGTAATCACTCACAGCAGAGCTGTGAGATTGTAGTTGACTGTGATAAAAAAACGTTTATTTTTGTATTTTTTTTCTGCTATCAGGGTTAGTTATCCTTTGCTAATGGGAGCAATCCTTTGCTAAAATTGTGTTTTTTACAAAGATTTGATGCTATAACTTTTCAGTTTATTAATTTTCAACTGTCATAACTTTTTCTGTGCTTCTTATAGGCACAGTACGTTTTCATATTATAGTAAATTACTTGAAAAGTATTTCCAAGTTGCTAGTTTATTTGCTAGTGTGTTAAACATGTCTGATTCAGAGGAAGATATCTGTGCTATATGTGCTAAAGCCAAAGTGGAGCCCAATAGAAATTTATGTACTAACTGTATTGATGCTACTTTAAATAAAAGTCAATCTGTACAAATTGAACATATTTCACCAAACAACGAGGGGAGAGTTATGCCGACTAACTCGCCTCACGTGTCAGTACCTGCATCTCCCGCTCGGGAGGTGCGTGATATTGTAGCGCCGAGTACATCTGGGCGGCCATTACAAATCACATTACAGGATTACTGTTATGACTGAAGTTTTGGCTAAATTACCAGAACTAAGAGGTAAGCGTGATCACTCTGGGGTGAGAACAGAGTGCGCTGATAATATTAGGGCCATGTCAGACACTGCGTCACAATTTGCAGAACATGAGGACGGAGAGCTTCATTCTGCGGGTGACGGTTCTGATCCAAACAAACTGGATTCAGATATTTCAAATTTTAAATTTAAGCTGGAAAACCTCCGTGTATTACTAGGGGAGGTGTTAGCGGCTCTGAATGATTGTAACACAGTTGCAATACCAGAGAAAATGTGTAGGTTGGATAAATATTTTGCGGTACCGGCGAGTACTGACGTTTTTCCTATACCTAAGAGACTTACTGAAATTGTTACTAAGGAGTGGGATAGACCCGGTGTGCCGTTCTCACCCCCTCCGATATTTAGAAAGATGTTTCCAATAGACGCCACCACACGGGACTTATGGCAAACGGTCCCTAAGGTGGAGGGAGCAGTTTCTACTTTAGCTAAGCGTACCACTATCCCGGTGGAGGATAGCTGTGCCTTTTCAGATCCAATGGATAAAAAGTTAGAGGGTTACCTTAAGAAAATGTTTGTTCAACAAGGTTTTATATTTCAACCTCTTGCATGCATTGCACCTGTCACGGCTGCAGCAGCATTTTGGTTTGAGTCTCTGGAAGAGACACTTGAATCAGCTCCATTAGATGAGATTACACACAAGCTTAAAGCCCTTAAGTTAGCTAACTCATTTATTTCAGATGCCGTAGTACATTTAACTAAACTTACGGCTAAGAATTCCGGATTCGCCATTCAGGCACGCAGAGCACTGTGGCTAAAATCCTGGTCAGCTGACGTTACTTCTAAATCTAAATTGCTTAATATACCTTTCAAAGGGCAGACCTTATTCGGGCCCGGGTTGAAAGAAATTATTGCTGACATTACAGGAGGTAAAGGCCATGCCCTGCCTCAAGACAGAGCCAAACCTAAGGCTAGACAGTCTAATTTTCGTTCCTTTCGTAATTTCAAAGCAGGAGCAGCATCAACTTCCTCTGCACCAAAACAGGAAGGAGCTGTTGCTCGCTACAGACAAGGCTGGAGACCTAACCAGTCCTGGAACAAGGGCAAGCAGGCCAGGAAACCTGCTGCTGCCCCTAAGACAGCATGAATCGAGGGCCCCCGATCCGGGAACGGATCTAGTGGGGGGCAGACTTTCTCTCTTCGCCCAGGCTTGGGCAAGAGATGTCCAGGATCCCTGGGCGTTAGAGATCATATCTCAGGGATACCTTCTAGACTTCAAATTCTCTCCCCCAAGAGGGAGATTTCATCTGTCAAGGTTGTCAACAAACCAAATAAAGAAAGAGGCGTTTCTACGCTGCGTACAAGAGCTTTTATTAATGGGAGTGATCCATCCGGTTCCGCGGTCGGAACAAGGACAAGGGTTTTACTCAAATCTGTTTGTGGTTCCCAAAAAAGAGGGAACTTTCAGGCCAATCTTGGATTTAAAGATCCTAAACAAATTCCTAAGAGTTCCATCGTTCAAAATGGAAACTATTCGGACAATTTTACCCATGATCCAAAAGGGTCAGTACATGACCACAGTGGATTTAAAGGATGCTTACCTTCACATACCGATTCACAAAGATCATTACCGGTATCTAAGGTTTGCCTTTCTAGACAGGCATTACCAGTTTGTAGCTCTTCCATTCGGATTGGCTACGGCTCCGAGAATCTTCACAAAGGTTCTGGGTGCTCTTCTGGCGGTACTAAGACCGCGAGGAATTGCGGTAGCTCCGTACCTAGACGGCATTCTGATACAAGCTTCAAGCTTTCAAACTGCCAAGTCTCATACAGAGTTAGTACTGGCATTTCTAAGGTCGCATGGATGGAAGGTGAACGAAAAGAAGAGTTCTCTCTTTCCACTCACAAGAGTTCCCTTCTTGGGGACTCTTATAGATTCTGTAGAAATGAAGATTTACCTGACAGAAGACAGGTTAACAAAGCTTCAAAATGCATGGCGTGTCCTTCATTCCATTCAACACCCGTCAGTAGCTCAATGCATGGAGGTGATCGGCTTAATGGTAGCAGCAATGGACATAGTACCCTTTGCACGCCTACATCTCAGACCGCTGCAATTGTGCATGCTAAGTCAGTGGAATGGGGATTACTCAGACTTGTCCCCTACTCTGAATCTGGATCAAGAGACCAGAAATTCTCTTCTATGGTGGCTTTCTCGGCCACATCTGTCCAGGGGGATGCCATTCAGCAGGCCGGACTGGACAATTGTAACAGACGCCAGCCTACTAGGTTGGGGCGCTGTCTGGAATTCTCTGAAGGCTCAGGGACAATGGAATCAGGAGGAGAGTCTCCTACCAATAAACATTCTGGAATTGAGAGCAGTTCTCAATGCCCTTCTGGCTTGGCCCCAGTTAACAACTCGGGGGTTCATCAGGTTTCAGTCGGACAACATCACGACTGTAGCTTACATCAACCATCAGGGAGGGACAAGAAGCTCCCTAGCAATGATGGAAGTATCAAAGATAATTCGCTGGGCAGAGTCTCACTCTTGCCACCTGTCAGCAATCCACATCCCGGGAGTGGAGAACTGGGAGGCGGATTTCTTAAGTCGTCAGACTTTTCATCCGGGGGAGTGGGAACTTCATCCGGAGGTCTTTGCCCAAATACTTCGACGTTGGGGCAAACCAGAGATAGATCTCATGGCGTCTCGACAGAACGCCAAGCTTCCTCGTTACGGGTCCAGATCCAGGGATCCGGGAGCGGTTCTGATAGATGCTTTGACAGCACCTTGGACCTTCGGGATGGCTTATGTATTTCCACCCTTCCCGATGCTTCCTCGATTGATTGCCAGAATCAAACAGGAGAGAGCATCAGTGATTCTAATAGCGCCTGCATGGCCACGCAGGACTTGGTATGCAGATCTAGTGGACATGTCATCCTGTCCACCTTGGTCGCTACCTCTGAAACAGGACCTTCTGATCCAGGGTCCCTTCAAACATCAAAATCTAATTTCTCTGAAGCTGACTGCTTGGAAATTGAACGCTTGATTTTATCAAAACGTGGTTTTTCTGAGTCAGTTATTGATACCTTAATACAGGCTAGGAAGCCTGTTACCAGAAAGATTTACCATAAGATATGGCGCAAATACTTATATTGGTGCGAATCCAAGAGTTACTCATGGAGTAAGGTTAGGATTCCGAGGATATTGTCTTTTCTACAAGAAGGTTTAGAAAAGGGTTTATCCGCTAGTTCCTTAAAGGGACAGATTTCAGCTCTGTCCATTCTTTTACACAAACGTCTGTCAGAAGTTCCGGACGTTCAAGCTTTTTGTCAGGCTTTAGCTAGGATCAAGCCTGTGTTTAAAACTGTTGCTCCACCATGGAGTTTGAACTTAGTTCTTAATGTTTTACAGGGGGTTCCGTTTGAACCCCTTCATTCCATTGATATCAAGTTGTTATCTTGGAAAGTTCTGTTTTTAATGGCGATTTCCTCGGCTCGAAGAGTCTCTGAGTTATCTGCCTTACATTGTGATTCTCCTTATCTGATTTTTCATTCAGACAAGGTAGTTCTGCATACTAAACCTGGGTTCCTACCTAAGGTGGTCACTAACAGGAATATCAATCAAGAGATTGTGGTTCCATCTTTGTGTCCTAATCCTTCTTCGAAAAAGGAACGTCTGCTACACAATCTAGATGTAGTCCGTGCCCTGAAATTTTATCTACAGGCAACTAAGGATTTTCGACAAACGTCTTCCCTGTTTGTCGTTTATTCTGGTCAGAGGAGAGGTCAAAAAGCTTCGGCTACCTCTCTCTCCTTTTGGCTTTGTAGCATAATACGGTTAGCCTATGAGACTGCTGGACAGCAGCCTCCTGAAAGAATTACAGCACATTCTACTAGAGCTGTGGCTTCCACTTGGGCTTTTAAGAATGAGGCTTCTGTTGAACAGATTTGCAAGGCTGCAACTTGGTCTTCTCTTCATACTTTTTCCAAATTTTACAAATTTGACACTTTTGCTTCTTCGGAGGTTGTTTTTGGGAGAAAGGTTCTTCAGGCAGTGGTTCCTTCCGTATAAAGAGCCTGCCTGTCCCTCCCGTCATCCGTGTACTTTAGCTTTGGTATTGGTATCCCATAAGTAATGGATGATCCGTGGACTGGATACACTTAACAAGAGAAAACATAATTTATGCTTACCTGATAAATTTATTTCTCTTGTAGTGTATCCAGTCCACGGCCCGCCCTGTCACTTTAAGGCAGGTAATTTTTCCATTAAACTACAGTCACCACTGCACCCTATGGTTTTCCTTTCTCTGCATGTTTTCGGTCGAATGACTGGTAATGGCAGTTAGGGGAGGAGCTGTATGGCAGCTCTGCTGGGTGAATCCTCTTGCACTTCCTGTTGGGGAGGAGTTAATATCCCATAAGTAATGGATGATCCGTGGACTGGATACACTACAAGAGAAATAAATTTATCAGGTAAGCATAAATTATGTTTTTTGACGTCCTTTTGCGCCAAAAATGTCGGCGTTCCGGATGTGGCGTCATTTTTGGCGCCAAAAAGCATTTAGGCGCCAAATAATGTGGGCGTCTTATTTGGCGCTAAAAAATATGGGCGTCGCTTTTGTCTCCACATTATTTCAGTCTCATTTTTTCTTTGCTTCTGGTTACTAGAAGCTTGTTTATTGGCATTTTTTCCCATTCCTGAAACTGTCATTTAAGGAATTTGATCAATTTTGCTTTATATGTTTTTTTTTTTTTTTTCTCTTACATATTGCAAGATGTCTCACGTTGCATCTGAGTCAGAAGATACTTCAGGAAAATCGCTGTCTAGTGCTGGAACTACCAAAGCTAAGTGTATCTGCTGTAAACTTTTGGTAGCTATTCCTCCGGCTGTTGTTTGTATTAATTGTCATGACAAACTTGTTAATGCAGATAATATTTCCTTTAGTAATGTACCATTGCCTGTTGCAGTTCCTTCAACATCTAAGGTGCAGAATGTTCCTGATAACATAAGAGATTTTGTTTCTGAATCCATCAAGAAGGCTATGTCTGTTATTTCTCCTTCTAGTAAACATAAAAAATCTTCTTTTAAAACTTCTCTCTCTACAGATGAATTTTTAAATGAACATCATCATTCTGATGACTCTTCTGGTTCAGAGGATTCTGTCTCAGAGATTGATGCTGATAAATCTTCATTTCTCCAACATTGGTGTGTCCGGTCCACGGCGTCATCCTTACTTGTGGGATATTCTCTTCCCCAACAGGAAATGGCAAAGAGTCCCAGCAAAGCTGGTCACATGATCCCTCCTAGGCTCCGCCCACCCCAGTCATTCTCTTTGCCGTTGCACAGGCAACATCTCCACGGAGATGGTTAAGAGTTTTTTGGTGTTTAAATGTAGTTTTTATTCTTCTATCAAGTGTTTGTTATTTTAAAATAGTGCTGGTATGTACTATTTACTCTGAAACAGAAAAGGATGAAGATTTCTGTTTGTAAGAGGAAGATGATTTTAGCAGACAGTAACTAAAATTGATTGCTGTTTCCACACAGGACTGTTGAGATGAAGTAACTTCAGTTGGGGGAAACAGTTAGCAGACTTTTCTGCTTAAGGTATGACTAGCCATATTTCTAACAAGACCATGTAATGCTGGAAGGCTGTCATTTCCCCTCATGGGGACCGGTAAGCCATTTTCTTAGTCAAATATAAAAGAATAAAGGGCTTAAAAAAGGGCTTAAAAACTGGTAGACATTTTTATGGGCTAAAACGATTGCTTTATTGGGGCATATTATGCAGATTCTAGCTAATAATTGGCATTATAATCTTGGGGAACGTTTAAAAAACGGCAGGCACTGTGTTGGACACCTTTTTTAGTCTGGGGGCCTTTCTAGTTATAGACTGAGCCTCATTTTCGCGCCATTACTGCGCAGTTGTTTTTGGAGAGCAAGGCATGCAGATGCATGTGTGAGGATCTAAGAATCACTAAAAAAGCTTCTAGAAGGCGTCATTTGGTATCGTATTCCCCTCTGGGCTTGGTTGGGTCTCAGCAAAGCATATAGCTGGGACTGTATAGGGGTTAAATTTGAAAACGGCTCCGGTTCCGTTAATTTAAGGGTTAAAGCTCTGAAATTTGGTGTGCAATACTTTTAATGCTTTAAGACACTGTGGTGAAATTTTGGTGAATTTTGAACAATTCCTTCATACTTTTTCACATATTCAGTAATACAGTGTTTTCAGTTTGAACTTTAAAGTGACAGTAACGGTTTTATTTTAAAACGTTTTTTGTGCTTTGTTGACAAGTTTAAGCCTGTTTAACATGTCTGTACCATCAGATAAGCTATGTTCTATATGTATGAAAGCCAATGTGTCTCCCCATTTAAATTTATGTGATAATTGTGCCATAGTGTCCAAACAAAGTAAGGGCAGTAATGCCACAGATAATGATTTCTTTCATGTAATTAACAAGAGTCCATGAGCTAGTGACGTATGGGATATACATTCCTACCAGGAGGGGCAAAGTTTCCCAAACCTTAAAATGCCTATAAATACACCCCTCACCACACCCACAAATCAGTTTTACAAACTTTGCCTCCAAGGGAGGTGGTGAAGTAAGTTTGTGCTAGATTCTACGTTGATATGCGCTCCGCAGCAAGTTGGAGCCCGGTTTTCCTCTCAGCGTGCAGTGAATGTCAGAGGGATGTGAGGAGAGTATTGCCTATTGAATGCAGTGATCTCCTTCTACGGGGTCTATTTCATAAGGTTCTCTGTTATCGGTCGTAGAGATTCATCTCTTACCTCCCTTTTCAGATCGACGATATACTCTTATATTTACCATTTCCTCTACTGATTCTCGTTTCAGTACTGGTTTGGCTTTCTACAAACATGTAGATGAGTGTCCTGGGGTAAGTAAGTCTTATTTTCTGTGACACTCTAAGCTATGGTTGGGCACTTTATTTATAAAGTTCTAAATATATGTATTCAAACATTTATTTGCCTTGACTCAGAATGTTCAACTTTCCTTATTTCCAGACAGTCAGTTTCATATTTGGGATTATGCTTTAAATTATCATATTTTGTCTTACCTCAAAAATTTGACTTTTTTCCCTGTGGGCTGTTAGGCTCGCGGGGGCTGAAAATGCTTCATTTTATTGCGTCATTTTTGGCGCAGATTTTTTTGGCGCAAAAATTCATTTCCGTTTCCGGCGTCATACGTGTCGCCGGAAGTTGCGTCATTTTTTGACGTTATTTTGCGCCAAAAATGTCGGCGTTCCGGATGTGGCGTCATTTTTGGCGCCAAAAGCATTTAGGCGCCAAATAATGTGGGCGTCTTATTTGGCGCCAAAAAATATGGGCGTCGCTTTTGTCTCCACATTATTTCAGTCTCATTTTCATTTGCTTCTGGTTGCTAGAAGCTTGATGTTTGGCATTTTTTTCCCATTCCTGAAACTGTCTTATAAGGAATTTGATTTATTTTGCTTTATATGTTGTTTTTTCTCTTACATATTGCAAGATGTCTCACGTTGCATCTGAGCCAGAAGATACTACAGGAAAACCACTGCCTGCTGGATCTACCAAAGCTAAGTGTATCTGCTGTAAACTTTTGGTAGCTATTTCTCCAGCTGTTGTTTGTATTAATTGTCATGACAAACTTGTTAAAGCAGATAATATTTCCTTTAGTGATGTACCATTGCCTGTTGCAGTTCCCTCAACATCTAAGGTGCAGAATGTTCCTGATAACATAAGAGATTTTGTTTCTGAATCCATAAAGAAGGCTTTGTCTGTTATTTCTCCTTCTAGTAAACGTAAAAAGTCTTTTAAATCTTCTCTCTCTACAGATGAATTTTTAAATGAACACCATCATTCTGATTCTTTGGACTCTTCTAGTTCAGAGGATTCTGTCTCAGAGATTGATGCTGATAAATCTTCATATTTATTTAAGATGGAATTTATTCGCTCTTTACTTAAAGAAGTACTAATTGCTTTAGAAATAGAGGATTCTAGTCCTCTTGATACTAATTCTATACGTTTGGATAAGGTTTTTAAAGCTCCTGCGGTTATTCCAGAAGTCTTTCCTGTTCCTAATGCTATTTCTGCAGTAATTGCTAAGGAATGGGATAAATTGGGTAATTCATTTACTCCTTCTAAACGTTTTAAGCAATTATATCCTGTTCCGCCTGACAGGTTAGAATTTTGGGACAAAATCCCTAAAGTTGATGGGGCTATTTCTACCCTTGCTAAACGTACTACCATTCCTACGTCAGATGGTACCTCGTTTAAGGATCCTTTAGATAGAAAAATTGAATCTTTTCTAAGAAAAGCTTATCTATGTTCAGGTAATCTTCTTAGACCTGCTATATCATTGGCTGATGTTGCTGCAGCTTCAACTTTTTGGTTGGAAACTCTAGCGCAACAAGTAACAAATCGTGATTCTCATGATATTATTATTCTTCTCCAGCATGCTAATAATTTCATCTGTGATGCCATTTTTGATATTATTAGAGTTGATGTTAGATTTATGTCTCTGGCTATCTTAGCCAGAAGAGCTTTATGGCTTAAGACTTGGAATGCTGATATGGCTTCTAAATCAACTCTACTTTCCATTTCTTTCCAGGGAAACAAATTATTTGGTTCTCAGTTGGATTCTATTATTTCAACTGTTACTGGTGGGAAAGGAACTTTTTTACCACAGGATAAAAAGTCTAAAGGTAAAAACAGGGCTAACAATCGTTTTCGTTCCTTTCGTTTCAACAAAGAACAAAAGCCTGATCCTTCGTCCTCAGGAGCAGTTTCAGTTTGGAAACCATCTCCAGTCTGGAATAAATCCAAGCCTGCTAGAAAGGCAAAGCCTGCTTCTAAGTTCACATGAAGGTACGGCCCTCATTCCAGTTCAGCTGGTAGGGGGCAGGTTACGTTTTTTCAAAGAAATTTGGATCAAATCTGTTCACAATCTTTGGATTCAGAACATTGTTTCAGAAGGGTACAGAATTGGTTTCAAGATGAGACCTCCTGCAAAGAGATTTTTTCTTTCCCATGTCCCAGTAAATCCAGTGAAAGCTCAAGCATTTCTGAATTGTGTTTCAGATCTAGAGTTGGCTGGAGTAATTATGCCAGTTCCAGTTCCGGAACAGGGGATGGGGTTTTATTCAAATCTCTTCATTGTACCAAAGAAGGAGAATTCCTTCAGACCAGTTCTGGATCTAAAATTATTGAATCGTTATGTAAGGATACCAACGTTCAAGATGGTAACTGTAAGGACTATATTGCCTTTTGTTCAGCAAGGGAATTATATGTCCACAATAGATTTACAGGATGCATATCTGCATATTCCGATTCATCCAGATCATTATCAGTTCCTGAGATTCTCTTTTCTAGACAAGCATTACCAATTTGTGGCTCTACCGTTTGGCCTTGCTACAGCTCCAAGAATTTTCACAAAGATTCTCGGTGCCCTTCTGTCTGTAATCAGAGAACAGGGTATTGTGGTATTTCCTTATTTGGACGATATCTTGGTACTTGCTCCGTCTTTACATTTAGCAGAGTCTCATACGAATCGACTTGTGTTGTTTCTTCAAGATCATGGTTGGAGGATCAATTTACCAAAAAGTTCTTTGATTCCTCAAACAAGGGTAACCTTTCTGGGTTTCCAGATAGATTCAGTGTCCATGACTCTGTCTTTAACAGACAAGAGACGTCTAAAATTGATTACAGCTTGTCGAAACCTTCAGTCACAATCATTCCCTTCGGTAGCCTTATGCATGGAAATTCTAGGTCTTATGACTGCTGCATCGGACGCGATCCCCTTTGCTCGTTTTCACATGCGACCTCTTCAGCTCTGTATGCTGAACCAATGGTGCAGGGATTACACGAAGATATCTCAATTAATATCTTTAAAACCGATTGTTCGACACTCTCTAACGTGGTGGACAAATCACCATCGTTTAATTCAGGGGGCTTCTTTTGTTCTTCCGACCTGGACTGTAATTTCAACAGATGCAAGTCTCACAGGTTGGGGAGCTGTGTGGGGATCTCTGACGGCACAAGGAGTTTGGGAATCTCAGGAGGTGAGATTACCGATCAATATTTTGGAACTCCGTGCAATTTTCAGAGCTCTTCAGTTTTGGCCTCTTCTGAAGAGAGAATCGTTCATTTGTTTTCAGACAGACAATGTCACAACTGTGGCATACATCAATCATCAAGGAGGGACTCACAGTCCTCTGGCTATGAAAGAAGTATCTCGAATTTTGGTTTGGGCGGAATCCAGCTCCTGTCTAATCTCTGCGGTTCATATCCCAGGTGTAGACAATTGGGAAGCGGATTATCTCAGTCGCCAAACGTTGCATCCGGGCGAATGGTCTCTTCACCCAGAGGTATTTCTTCAGATTGTTCAATTGTGGGGGCTCCCAGAGATAGATCTGATGGCCTCTCATCTAAACAAGAAACTTCCCAGGTATCTGTCCAGATCCCGGGATCCTCAGGCGGAGGCAGTGGATGCATTATCACTTCCTTGGAAGTATCATCCTGCCTATATCTTTCCGCCTCTAGTTCTTCTTCCAAGAGTAATCTCCAAGATTCTGAGGGAATGCTCGTTTGTTCTGCTAATAGCTCCGGCATGGCCTCACAGGTTTTGGTATGCGGATCTTGTCCGGATGGCATCTTGCCAGCCATGGACTCTTCCGTTAAGACCAGACCTTCTGTCACAAGGTCCTTTTTTCCATCCGGATCTGAAATCCTTAAATTTAAAGGTATGGAGATTGAACGCTTGATTCTTGGTCATAGAGGTTTCTCTGACTCCGTGATTAATACTATGTTACAGGCTCGTAAATCTGTATCTCGAGAGATATATTATAGAGTCTGGAAGACTTATATTTCATGGTGTCTTTCTCATCATTTTTCTTGGCATTCTTTTAGAATACCGAGAATTTTACAATTTCTTCAGGATGGTTTGGATAAGGGTTTGTCCGCAAGTTCTTTGAAAGGACAAATCTCTGCTCTTTCTGTTCTTTTTCACAGAAAGATTGCTATTCTTCCTGATATTCATTGTTTTGTACAAGCTTTGGTACGTATAAAACCTGTCATTAAGTCAATTTCTCCTCCTTGGAGTTTGAATTTGGTTCTGGGAGCTCTTCAAGCTCCTCCGTTTGAACCTATGCATTCATTGGACATTAAATTACTTTCTTGGAAAGTTTTGTTCCTTTTGGCCATCTCTTCTGCTAGAAGAGTTTCTGAATTATCTGCTCTTTCGTGTGAGTCTCCTTTTCTGATTTTTCATCAGGATAAGGCGGTGTTGCGAACTTCTTTTGAATTTTTACCTAAAGTTGTGAATTCCAACAACATTAGTAGAGAAATTGTGGTTCCTTCATTATGTCCTAATCCTAAGAATTCTAAGGAGAAATCATTGCATTCTTTGGATGTTGTTAGAGCTTTGAAATATTATGTTGAAGCTACGAAATCTTTCCGTAAGACTTCTAGTCTATTTGTTATCTTTTCCGGTTCTAGAAAAGGCCAGAAAGCTTCTGCCATTTCTTTGGCATCTTGGTTGAAATCTTTAATTCATCTTGCCTATGTTGAGTCGGGTAAAACTCCGCCTCAAAGAATTACAGCTCATTCTACTAGGTCAGTATCTACTTCCTGGGCGTTTAGGAATGAAGCTTCGGTTGACCAGATCTGCAAAGCAGCAACTTGGTCTTCTTTGCATACTTTTACTAAATTCTACCATTTTGATGTATTTTCTTCTTCTGAAGCAGTTTTTGGTAGAAAAGTTCTTCAGGCAGCGGTTTCAGTTTGAATCTTCTGCTTATGTTTTTTGTTAAACTTTATTTTGGGTGTGGATTATTTTCAGCAGGAATTGGCTGTCTTTATTTTATCCCTCCCTCTCTAGTGACTCTTGTGTGGAAAGATCCACATCTTGGGTAGTCATTATCCCATACGTCACTAGCTCATGGACTCTTGTTAATTACATGAAAGAAAACATAATTTATGTAAGAACTTACCTGATAAATTCATTTCTTTCATATTAACAAGAGTCCATGAGGCCCACCCTTTTTTGTGGTGGTTATGATTTTTTTGTATAAAGCACAATTATTCCAATTCCTTATTTTATATGCTTCGCACTTTTTCTTATCACCCCACTTCTTGGCTATTCGTTAAACTGATTTGTGGGTGTGGTGAGGGGTGTATTTATAGGCATTTTAAGGTTTGGGAAACTTTGCCCCTCCTGGTAGGAATGTATATCCCATACGTCACTAGCTCATGGACTCTTGTTAATATGAAAGAAATGAATTTATCAGGTAAGTTCTTACATAAATTATGTTATTGCCCAAGATGATTCCTCAAATGAGGGGAGTAAACATGATACTACATCATCCCCTACTGTGTCTACACCAGTTATGCCCACACAGGAGGCCCCTAGTACATCTAGTGCGCCAATACTTATTACCATGCAACAATTAACGGCTGTAATGGATAACTCCATAGCAAATCTTTTATCCAAAATGCCTACTTATCAGAGAAAGCGCGATTGCTCTGTTTTAAACACTGAAGAGCAAGAGGACGCTGATGATAACTGTTCTGACATACCCTCACACTCAAGGGGCCCCAATCTCAAGGGGCCATGAGGGAGGTTTTGTCTGATGGAGAAATCTCAGATTCAGGAAAAATTTCTCATCAAGCTGAACCTGATGTTGTGACATTTAAATTTAAATTAGAACATCTCCGCGCACTGCTTAAGGAGGTGTTATCTACTCTGGATGATTGTGACAATTTGGTCATTCCAGAGAAATTATGTAAGATGGACAAGTTCCTAGAGGTTCCGGTGCCCCCCGACGCTTTTCCTATACCCAAGCGAGTGGCGGACATAGTAAATAAAGAGTGGGAAAGGCCCGGCATACCTTTTGTTCCCCCCCCTATATTTAAGAAATTATTTCCTATAGTCGACCCCAGAAAGGACTTATGGCAGACAGTCCCCAAGGTCGAGGGGGCGGTTTCTACTCTAAACAAACGCACTACTATTCCTATCGAAGATAGTTGTGCTTTCAAAGATCCTATGGATAAGAAATTAGAGGGTTTGCTTAAAAAGATTTTTGTACAGCAAGGTTACCTTCTACAACCAATTTCATGCATTGTTCCTGTCACTACGGCAGCGTGTTTCTGGTTCGAGGAACTAGAAAAGTCGCTCAGTAAAGAATCTTCGTATGAGGAGGTTATGGACAGAGTTCAAGCGCTTAAATTGGCTAACTCTTTTGTTTTAGATGCCGCTTTGCAATTAGCTAGATTAGCGGCGAAAAATTCAGGGTTTGCTATCGTGGCGCGCAGAGCGCTTTGGCTAAAGTCTTGGTCAGCGGATGTGTCTTCCAAGACAAAATTGCTTAACATTCCTTTCAAAGGTAAAACATTATTTGGACCTGATTTGAAAGAGATTATTTCAGACATCACTGGGGGAAAGGGCCACGCCCTCCCACAGGATAGGTCTTTTAAGGTTAAAAATAAGCCTAATTTTCGTCCCTTTCGCAGAATCGGACCAGCCTCTAATTCTGCATCCTCTAAGCAAGAGGGTAATACTTCACAACCCAAACCAGCCTGGAAACCAATGCAAGGCTGGAACAAGGGTAAACAGGCCAAGAAGCCTACCACTGCTACCAAAACAGCATGAAGGGATAGCCCCCGATCCGGGACCGGATCTAGTGGGGGGCAGACTTTCTCTCTTTGCTCAGGCTTGGGCAAGAGATGTTCAGGATCCTTGGGCGCTAGAAATAGTTTCTCAAGGTTATCTCCTGGAATTCAAGGAACTACCCCCAAGGGGAAGGTTCCACAGGTCTCAATTATCTTCAAACCAAATAAAGAGACAGGCATTCTTACATTGTGTAGAAGACCTGTTAAAGATGGGAGTGATACATCCAGTTCCAATAAGAGAACAAGGAATGGGATTTTATTCCAATCTGTTCATAGTTCCCAAAAAAGAGGGAACATTCAGACCAATTTTGGATCTAAAGATCCTAAACAAATTTCTCAGGGTACCATCGTTCAAAATGGAAACTATTCGAACGATCCTACCTACTATCCAGGAAAATCAATTTATGACTACCGTGGATTTAAAGGATGCGTACCTACATATTCCTATCCACAAGGAACATCATCAGTTCCTAAGGTTCGCTTTTCTGGACAAGCATTACCAGTTTGTGGCACTTCCATTCGGATTAGCCACTGCTCCAAGGATTTTCACAAAGGTACTAGGGTCCCTTCTAGCGGTTCTAAGACCAAGGGGCATTGCATTACCAGTTTGTGGCACTTCCATTCGGATTAGCCACTGCTCCAAGGATTTTCACAAAGGTACTAGGGTCCCTTCTAGCGGTTCTAAGACCAAGGGGCATTGCAGTAGTACCTTACTTGGACGACATCCTGATTCAAGCGTCGTCCCTGTCAAAAGCAAAGGCTCATACGGACATCGTCCTAGCCTTTCTCAGATCTCACGGATGGAAGGTGAACAAAGAAAAAAGTTCTCTGTCCCCGTCAACAAGAGTTCCCTTCTTGGGAACAATAATAGATTCCTTAGAAATGAGGATTTTTCTGACAGAGGTCAGAAAATCAAAACTTCTAAGCTCTTGTCAAGTACTTCATTCTGTTCCTCGTCCTTCCATAGCGCAGTGCATGGAAGTAATAGGATTGATGGTTGCAACAATGGACATAGTTCCTTTTGCACGAATTCATCTAAGACCATTACAACTGTGCATGCTCAGACAGTGGAATGGGGATTATACAGACTTGTCTCCGACGATTCAAGTAGATCAAAAGACCAGAGATTCACTCCGTTGGTGGCTGACCCTGGACAATCTGTCACAGGGAATGAGCTTCCGCAGACCAGAGTGGGTCATTGTCACGACCGACGCCAGCCTAGTGGGCTGGGGCGCGGTCTGGGAATCCCTGAAAGCTCAGGGTCTATGGTCTCGGGAAGAGTCTCTTCTCCCGATAAACATTCTGGAACTGAGAGCGATATTCAATGCTCTCAGAGCTTGGCCTCAACTAGCAAAGGCCAAATTCATAAGGTTTCAGTCAGACAACATGACGACCGTTGCATATATCAATCATCAGGGGGGAACAAGGAGTTCCCTGGCGATGAAAGAAGTGACCAAGATAATTCAATGGGCGGAGGATCACTCCTGCCACTTATCTGCGATCCACATCCCAGGAGTGGAAAATTGGGAAGCGGATTTTCAGAGTCGTCAGACATTCCATCCGGGGGAGTGGGAACTCCATCCGGAAATCTTTGCCCAAATAACTCAATTATGGGGCATTCCAGACATGGACCTGATGGCGTCTCGTCAGAACTTCAAGGTTCCTTGCTACGGGTCCAGATCCAGGGATCCCAAGGCGACTCTAGTAGATGCACTAGTAGCACCTTGGACCTTCAACCTAGCTTATGTATTCCCACCGTTTCCTCTCATCCCCAGGCTGGTAGCCAGGATCAATCAGGAGAGGGCCTCGGTGATCTTGATAGCTCCTGCGTGGCCACGCAGGACTTGGTATGCAGACCCGGTGAATATGTCATCGGCTCCACCATGGAAGCTACCTTTGAGACAGGACCTTCTTGTTCAGGGTCCATTCGAACATCCGAATCTGGTTTCCCTCCAACTGACGGCTTGGAGATTGAACGCTTGATTTTATCAAAGCGTGGGTTTTCAGATTCTGTAATAGATACTCTGATTCTGGCTAGAAAGCCTGTAACTAGAAAAATTAACCATAAAATATGGAAAAAATATATCTGTTGGTGTGAATCTAAAGGATTCCCATGGAACAAGATAAAAATTCCTAAGATTCTATCCTTTCTATAAGAAGGTTTGGAGAAAGGATTATCTGCAAGTTCTCTAAAGGGACAGATCTCTGCTTTATCTGTTTTACTTCACAAAAGACTGGCAGCCGTGCCAGATGTTCAAGCATTTGTTCAGGCTCTGGTTAGGATCAAGCCTGTTTACAGACCTTTGACTCCTCCCTGGAGTCTAAATCTAGTTATTTCAGTTCTTCAAGGGGTTCCGTTTGAACCTTTACATTCCATAGATATTAAGTTACTATCTTGGAAAGTTTTGTTTTTAGTTGCAATTTCTTCTGCTAGAAGAGTTTCAGAGTTATCTGCTCTGCAGTGTTCTCCGCCCTATCTGGTGTTCCATGCAGATAAGGTGGTTTTGCGTACTAAGCCTGGTTTTCTTCCGAAAGTTGTTTCCAACAAGAATATTAACCAGGAGATAGTTGTACCTTCTTTTTGTCCGAATCCAGTTTCAAAGAAGGAACGTTTGTTACACAATTTGGACGTAGTCCGTGCTCTAAAATTCTATTTAGAGGCTACTAAAGATTTCAGACAAACATCTTCCTTGTTTGTTGTTTATTCTGGTAAAAGGAGAGGTCAAAAAGCGACTTCTACCTCTCTTTCCTTTTGGCTTAAAAGCATTATCCGATTGGCTTATGAGACTGCCGGACGGCAGCCTCCTGAAAGAATCACAGCTCACTCCACTAGGGCTGTGGCTTCCACATGGGCCTTCAAGAACGAGGCTTCTGTTGACCAGATATGTAAGGCAGCGACTTGGTCTTCACTGCACACTTTTGCCAAATTTTACAAATTTGATACTTTTGCTTCTTCGGAGGCTATTTTTGGGAGAAAGGTTTTGCAAGCCGTGGTGCCTTCCATTTAGGTGACCTGATTTGCTCCCTCCCTTCATCCGTGTCCTAAAGCTTTGGTATTGGTTCCCACAAGTAAGGATGACGCCGTGGACCGGACACACCAATGTTGGAGAAAACAGAATTTATGCTTACCTGATAAATTACTTTCTCCAACGGTGTGTCCGGTCCACGGCCCGCCCTGGTTTTTTAATCAGGTCTGATGAATTATTTTCTCTAACTACAGTCACCACGGTATCATATGGTTTCTCCTATATATATTTCCTCCTGTCCGTCGGTCGAATGACTGGGGTGGGCGGAGCCTAGGAGGGATCATGTGACCAGCTTTGCTGGGACTCTTTGCCATTTCCTGTTGGGGAAGAGAATATCCCACAAGTAAGGATGACGCCGTGGACCGGACACACCGTTGGAGAAAGTAATTTATCAGGTAAGCATAAATTCTGTTATTTAATTAAAATGGAATTTATTCGTTCTTTACTTAAAGAAGTACTAATTGCTTTAGAAATAGAGGATTCTGGTCCTCTTGATACTAATTTTAAACGTTTAGATAAGGTATTTAAATCTCCTGTGGTTATTCCAGAAGTTTTTCCTGTTCCTAATGCTATTTCTGAAGTAATTTCCAGAGAATGGGATAAATTGGGTAATTCATTTACTCCTTCTAAACGTTTTAAGCAATTATATCCTGTGCCGTCTGACAGATTAGAATTTTGGGACAAAATCCCTAGAGTTGATGGGGCTATTTCTACCCTTGCTAAACGTACTACTATTCCTACGTCAGATGGTACTTCGTTTAAGGATCCTTTAGATAGGAAAATTGAATCCTTTCTAAGAAAAGCTTATCTGTGTTCGGGTAATCTTCTTAGACCTGCTATATCATTGGCTGATGTTGCTGCAGCTTCAACTTTTTGGTTGGAGACTTTAGCGCAACAAGTAACAGATCATGATTCTCATAATATTATTATTCTTCTTCAGCATGCTAATAATTTTATCTGTGATGCCATTTTTTATATTATCAGAGTTGATGTCAGGTTTATGTCTCTAGCTATTTTATCTAGAAGAGCTTTATGGCTTAAAACTTGGAATGCTGATATGGCTTCTAAATCAACTCTACTTTCCATTTCTTTCCAGGGTAACAAATTATTTGGTTCTCAGTTGGATTCTATTATCTCAACTGTTACTGGTGGGAAAGGAACTTTTTTACCACAGGATAAAAAATCTAAGGGTAAAAACAGGGCTAATAATCGTTTTTCGTTCCTTTCGTTTCAACAAAGAACAAAAGCCTGATCCTTCATCCTCAGGAGCAGTTTCAGTTTGGAAACCATCTCCAGTCTGGAATAAATCCAAGCCTTCTAGAAAGGCAAAGCCTGCTTCTAAGTCCACATGAAGGTGCGGCCCTCATTCCAGCTCAGCTGGTAGGGGGCAGGTTACGTTTTTTCAAAGAAATTTGGATCAATTCTGTTCACAATCTTTGGATTCAGAACATTGTTTCAGAAGGGTACAGAATTGGTTTCAAGATGAGACCTCCTGCAAAGAGATTTTTTCTTTCCCGTGTCCCAGTAAATCCAGTGAAAGCTCAAGCATTTCTGAATTGTGTTTCAGATCTAGAGTTGGCTGGAGTAATTATGCCAGTTCCAGTTCTGGAACAGGGGATGGGGTTTTATTCAAATCTCTTCATTGTACCAAAGAAGGAGAATTCCTTCAGACCAGTTCTGGATCTAAAAATATTGAATCGTTATGTAAGGATACCAACGTTCAAAATGGTAACTGTAAGGACTATCTTGCCTTTTGTTCAGCAAGGGCATTATATGTCCACAATAGATTTACAGGATGCATATCTGCATATTCCGATTCATCCAGATCATTATTAGTTCCTGAGATTCTCTTTTCTGGACAAGCATTACCAGTTTGTGGCTCTGCCGTTTGGCCTAGCTACAGCTCCAAGAATTTTTACAAAGGTTCTCGGTGCCCTTCTGTCTGTAATCAGAGAACAGGGTATTGTGGTATTTCCTTATTTGGACGATATCTTGGTACTTGCTCAGTCTTTACATTTAGCAGAATCTCATACGAATCGACTTGTGTTGTTTCTTCAAGATCATGGTTGGAGGATCAATTCACCAAAAAGTTCATTGATTCCTCAGACAAGGGTAACCTTTCTGGGTTTCCAGATAGATTCAGTGTCCATGACTCTGTCTTTAACAGACAAGAGACGTCTAAAATTGATTTCAGCTTGTCGAAACCTTCAGTCACAATCATTCCCTTCGGTAGCCTTATGCATGGAAATTCTAGGTCTTATGACTGCTGCATCGGACGCGATCCCCTTTGCTCGTTTTCACATGCGACCTCTTCAGCTCTGTATGCTGAATCAATGGTGCAAGGATTACACAAAGATATCTCAATTAATATCTTTTAAACCGATTGTACGACACTCTCTAACGTGGTGGACAGATCACCATCGTTTAATTGAGGGGGCTTCTTT
>NC_069499.1:876320354-876355354 GCF_027579735.1 Bombina bombina
ATTTGTGCCTATATTGTCCCTCAAGAGTGTGCTATATGTATTTTGCCTTTATAATTTTTTTAATTTTTTTTTATTTATTTTTTAAAGAAGAGAATCATAATGAACAGAATATTGAAGGAGAGGAAACTTTGCTCCTTTTTGAAGGTAAAGCAACATTTTTTTTTGTGTGCAAATCATATTAAAACATTATAAGACATTTTTTTTTGTAGATTCAGATACAGCATGAAATTATAAGCAACTTACAATTTCACTACATTTTTCATATTTTATTAATTATATTGCTATCTATATTTTATAAGATGGAATGTAAATCTTAGCATCCATCCCATTTTAGGATCAGCACCATGGTTAGTGCTTGTTTATTGGAACCACTGACCATGGTGCTGAAACTAAAATATGATGGATGCTTTAAGAATTGCATTCCAGCTTATAACATACAGATAGCAATAGAATTAACAAAAGCTGACAATTGTATTGAAATTGTAATTTGCTTATATCCAGCAATTACAAAATTTGAATGTAATTGTTGTGGAATATTATACTTTAAAGATGCTGATACATGTGTATTCTGCCCTTTTAAAATCTCATCAATATTAAATTTAATTTTCATATTTTCATTTAAAGATGATAGTAATCTATAATAGGTGGCATTGTAAAAATGAAATTATTGTTTATCTTTATTATAGATGATTCAGAAAATGTTGAATACGTTCTGAATTTACAACCAATACAGGAGACATCTCCTGTACATTCCTCAAGTACAAATGTAGAAGTACCAGAAGAAGAAATTGGAGATGTACACGAAGATATCCAACAAGAAGCACAAGCACCAACTGAAGAGGCAATATCAGTAAATTTGGTTAACATTCTGCAATTAGCCACAAATTTTCAGAATGAACAAAGGGCTTTTTTTCAACAGATGAGTGACCTGCAAAGTGAACGCTTGGAAATTGACAGGCAGAGTTTACTTGCACGTCAAGAGAAAAATAGGTTGCTTGCATTACTAGTGAATATTTTACAAACAAGAATTGAGAATCATTGATTTTTTTTTGGGTGGGTTTTCTTAAAATGTTTTTTTTGTTTTTTAAACAGTTAATGTATAAATTTTGGTTATGATTTATAACATATCATATGTTAAATTAAAAACTATTAATGCCGTTTGAATGTATTTCTCTATTATTAATCTTTACCTTTTTTAAAAAATAACAGACACATATATTATAATATATTAATTTTTAATAGAAACTAAACCAAAAATGCAAATATAATTGAAATATAGAAAGTTAAATTTTCAGGGTTTTTTTTTTTTTCTTTTTTTTTTTTAATACATTTGATCCGTTATGGCTCTTCTAAAATTTTGGATGCTTCTTGTTATGCTATGCATCATTACTTCTAACCGATCAAATTCGGCGATTATGGTCTCTCTTGAGATGAGTCCAAGTTCTTCTTCCACAACCTCTTTTAAAGATAAAAAAATTTATTAAAAAAATTGTTAGTAAGATTTAACATTCATTTTGTCCAATTTTTATAAACTGAAGTTTATAATATATATTAATGTGACAATCAACATTACATGCTTCATATAGAACTGAGAATTGGAATACACTTTATAATTTACTCCAATTATCTAAGTTTGTATATTGACAATATCAGTAAATTAGAAAGATGTTTCAAATTTTAGGCTGTATCCAAATGCGTTTTGTATAAAGAACATTTCCACGAACATCCTACAATGTATAAATATTTGTTAATAAATATATATATATATATATGTATGTATAAATTTTTTAATATATATATATATATATTTATAAAAACAAAATAATAATTATGGCTAAAAACAAATGTAAATAATTTGTACTTACGTGTACCAATGTTTCTTGTGGAAGTAGAATCTTCGACTTCAACATCATCTAGGAATAAAACAAATTAATGAAACGGATTACCATATTCAAATAAAGATGCTTATAGAAAAGCAAAATCATTATATTACAAATACCAAAACCAACCTTCAAAACACACAGAATCGGAGTCCGAAGAATGTTCTACTGTTATTTTTGGTCTTTGGATAGGTAGAACAAAATCTGGCTCTTCCGTTCTAATTTCTACTGCTGCTTCTATAACCAAAAAAAAATATATCTATATAATATAGGCATTTTCTGTTTTTCAAAAGCTGTTATGCGCAGTAGAGACCTGTAATCGTTGCTAGTGCTGATCGGGTGTGAGGGTGGTGTGAGGTTGGCGTTTCCGGGTGTGAGAGAGCTGAAAATACATAGCGAGTAGAGATAGGGAGAGAGACAGCAAAAGAGAGAGGGGAGAGAGGGGGGAGAGAGACAGCAAAAGAGAGGGGGGAGAAAGGGGAGAGAGAAATCAAGAGAGAGGGGGGAGAGAGACAGCAAAAGAGAGGGGGGAGAAAGGGGAGAGAGAAATCAAGAGAGAGGGGGGAGAGAGACAGCAAAAGAGAGGGGGGAGAAAGGGGAGAGAGAAATCAAGAGAGAGGGGGGAGAGAGACAGCAAAAGAGAGGGGGGAGAAAGGGGAGAGAGAGAGCAGAAGAACGGGAGAGAGAGACATCAAAAGAGAGGGAGATAGAGAGAGAGCATTGTACTTTAACTTTATTACCTATTTATCTTTGTTGTAATTTTAATAAATCTGTGGACATAATTTCACGGGTATTATACAAATAAAATGTAAGTGAAACACTTTTGGTTATATATGAGTAATCAATTACTGAGTGTCTAAAAAAGTGTAACAAAATTTACCATACCTTCTGTATTTTCTTCGAAAGGTTTTTCAATTACAGTAATCTGTCTATTTTCAAGTGTGACTGTGGGCATCGGTGGTGATCCGGAAGTTTCATCACTAACAACCTCCATAGTCCTCAGATATTTAGGGCATCTTTTGTTTGTTTTTTCTCTCCTGTCTGATCCAATAAACAAAAATATATATATATAAAATTAAGATTTCCTTTTGTTAAAAACAATTATATAGTGCACAATAGCGTTATTGCTAGATGACATTCTTTTTACTTGTGCCCCAAGAATGTATCCAGGCGCATAATAACAGGCATTCCATGATACCTTTTTGGGGCGCAAGCAAAAAAGAAAAAGTCATGTGCCAATCATTGCGCACTGTATAATTTTCTTTCATTTTCGAGAACACAAATTAGCAATATTTGATGAAAGTGCATTGTTTTTGGACCCTTTCTTGGGGCATAGTAACAGTATACGATACCTTTGTTGGGGCACAAGAAAAAAATGAAAAGTCATGTGGCAATCGTTATTGCGCACTATATAATTATAACTTTCAGTAGCAAGAACCATAATGTTTATAAATTTTCTTTTAAAGTTGCAACAGTTTTTTTGGAAACTTTCAAGGGGCATAATAACAGGCGTTCCACGATACCTTTTTGGGGCGCAAGCAAAAAGATAAAGTCATGTGGCACAAACGCTATTGCGTTATTGCGCACTCTATAAGTATAACTCATTTTCATTTTTTAATAATGTATATAAATATTTTTTACAAAGTTGAAACATTTTTTTTGGGATCCTTTCTTGGGGCATAATAAAAACATTTCTTGATAGTGTAAACTAAAATAACAAATTTAATCAAATATAATAGAATTTAACATATACCTTGATTCAAATATATATTTAATTCTTAGTGGACGGAAAATAATTTATCCTTATATTATACTTACATTCTCTAAGAAATCTTATAATCGATCGTTTTAATTCTTTGTCCCTTCGGCTTAGGTCCGAAAAGCGCTTAAGACAGTCGCGCTGGGTCCGTCTAAACCCAGCGACTCTGCGGACTCTACGGGTCATTTCGGACAAAATTATATTTCGCTGGTCTTGAATGACCCCATATACGCCCCCAATTCTTTTTGGGAAATATTTCCTCATGAAAGCAGTAATAATAATCAGCTCTCCAAGAGTGAATTTGGGCTTCCTGGCAAAAGGCATTTTACACTCTGATCCAAAAATAGGAAAACATGCGCTTTTATTGGCTCATGTTTTTTTTGGTTGTTTTTATAGTCTATAATTTAGACATTTAATGTACTTTTGAAAAATTATGGATACTTAAATAAATATTTTTGCATCATTGTTATTAGTATTAATGCTGCTTATGGCTTTTAATAATAATGTTTAACTGAGGGATTTTTTTTTTTCAATTATTATGTTTATTTTATAAATATGTTTATGTAAGACAAAGCACTAAAGAGACAAGAATGCTCTTTTCCTCCATCATAAAAGGATGCTCTTCTCCTGCACTTTTTTTTTTGCCAAAAATTATTAGACATATTATTGTTGATTTTAAAGGGACAGACAAAACATGAATGTTTGTTGTTTAACAATGGTAGCTAATCCATATATAACACATTCAACAATTTTGAAGTTTTTGTGTTTGTACATTTGTATATAATGGACCTTTAATATAACAGTATTGGTTACACCATTATTTTAAAGGGACATCATATAAAAAAATGTTTAAACAATTGAATATGATGCAGCATAACTTTAAGATATTTGATGTTAAGATGTACTTAAAGGGACAATGTACCCAAAAAATTTCTTTTGTGATTAACATTGAGCATGAACTTTAAATCAACTTTATAATTTACTCACATTATCAAATTTTATTCTTTCTCTTGGTATCTTTATTTGAAATGCAAGAATGTAAGTTTAAATGCCGGCCCATTTTTGGGCAACAAACTGGGTTGTCCTCGCTGATTGGTGGATAAATTCATCCACCAATAAAAAAGTGCTGTCATGACTACTGAAAACAAAAAAAAGCTTGGCTGACTTCTTTTTCAAATAAAGATAGCAAGAGAACAAAGAAAAAATGATAATAGGAGTAAAATAGAAAGTTGGTCATTTAGTTCAAGAAACAACACGTGCAACGTCTTTTTATATTTTAAATTTTTGAGTCACCAGCTCCGAATGAGCATGTGCAATAGTTCACAGCATATATGTAGATGCATTTGTGATTGGCTGATGGCTGTCACATGATACCTAAAAGAATTGTTTTTAATATTTTTTTTGGTTTATGAAAAGCACTATCTGAATCTTGAAAGTTTATTGCTTTTATGACTGTCCCTTTAATGGGTAATGATTTCCAGGCAACAATATACTGCCTTAAATAGTATATAAAGCGAACGTTAAAAATTGGATAGTAATAGCACATTCACTTAATATAGTATTTGAAACAGTATATTGTTGTCTGCAAAACATTAACCCATTAAAGGGACAGTCATAAAAGAAATAAACCTTCAAGATTCAGATAGGGGTTTTCGTTAAAAAAAAAAAAAAATTATCAACAATTCAGGTTTGTTCTTTTGGTATTCTTTTCAAATTTTATTTTCTTCAAAAACTGATGATTGATAAAATGAAGGGTTAAAGGGACATTATTGTGAAAATTCAACTTTTAAGATCCATATAGGCAATCAAATATTATTCTAATTATTTGAAGATTGTAGCGGAAAACCAATTAATTTAACCATGATGCTTTTGTCCAAAAAATAACAAGATGACCAAAAAAAATATGTATTTAACGATTTTTTTTTAATGAACGATTAACAAAAAAATTAAATCGATAGGGCTTGAACTGGATTCATTCTTCTCTATTTTCTTTAAACCGCATTTGATTCCTTTAAAAAGAAAAAAAATATATATAAATTTTAAAAGGGGAAAAGCACAGACTAATTAAAAAAGGTATTGGTTAAAACTAGAATAAAATATACTAACATGAGAAATATCTAGCAACAAGGCTATTCCGAACTTCGACTCCACCAGCGGTGGAATCTCTTGAAGCATCAAGATCTTCATTGTTTTCATTATTACTGAGGACAGTGACATCCACATCTCCATCTTGCAGCGCTATGTTGTGCAAAATGCAGCACACCAAAATGATATCTGATACCTTGCACGGGTCATATTGCAGCACTCCACCGGATCTATCTAGACACCTAAATCTAGTTTTTAATAAACCATAGGTGCGCTCAATGGCTGACCGAGTGCTCCGATGAGCATCATTATATTTTTTCTGAGCGTCGGTTCTTGGATTTGTGAATGGCGTCATGAGCCAGTGCCGACAAGGATATCCACTGTCTCCTAACAAAGAAAAAGATTGTAAATAAATTAGAAAACATTTACAATAAAATAAGAAAAAGTCAAAAATAAAATGTGAAATAGACTATCAAATAAAGGAATAATATACATACTGACCTAATAGCCATCCATCAGGCATCTCTGCCGACTCAAACATCCGATAAAGTGCCGACTGTTGAAGAATATAAAAGTCATGACATGACCCAGGAAAATTTGAGCGGACACTCATTATTTTGAGCTTTGCATCACAAACCATTTGTACATTTAAGGAATGGTTATGTTTCCGATTTCTAAACTGCTCCTCTTTGTGTTGCGGAGGTCTCAATTGGATGTGTGTACAATCAATAGCGCCTAAGACATTGGGCATACCGGAAACTTTAAAAAAATTAGTCTTCAAACTTTGCCAACCTTCAGCATTAGTAGGGAAATGAATAAATAATTTTAAATGCTTCAAAATAGCTTTGAGCACATGTGTCAGATGCCTTGAAAAAGAAGGTTGACTGAGGCCCACAACTATACTACTGACAGATTGGAAAGACCCAGTAGCCAAAAAATGGATAACTGCCAATAATTTTATCATTCCTGGAAGAGCATGTGTCCTTCCTGTCTTTGGGTCGATATCAGCCTCAATTAGATGATACAAATTAATTATGGACTGTCTATTCAGTCGGAATCTTCTTTTTATTTCGTGGTCAGAAAGGGCTTCCAAACCAATTCTTAAACGAAAAATTCTTGGAACCCTTCTTCTTGTTTCTGGATCCGCATCTTGCTCTGCGACCTGTTGTGGGCGACTTCTGTTTCGAGAAACAGCAATAACCGCAAGAAAAAGGAAATTTTCCATTGCAAACAAGAACCAAAAACAACTACTTGCGCTTTTCCACTATCTCGCAACCTCAAAATTGGTGAATATAGAAAAAGTGAATATGACATGCGACAATTTTGATAAATACAAGATAATTGCGAATAAAAAAGGGCGTGTATGAAAAGGGTATACATGTAATAGAAGTATTAGGCATTTCCAGACAATTGATTCTCAAAATTCGAAACTTGCGAGTGAACATAAGTCACTTTATTCGCATATCAGAGAAATAGAGACTTTTCTGGCGCATCAACTTTAATAAATATGTCGATATAATGTTAACTTTCATTTTATGAGAATAATATGAGAATTTTCATATTCGGTGCTTGATAAATCTTGCCCTAAGTAGCAGCTGGGATATTGAAGGAGCACTGGAAGCAAATACTACAGCAGAGACCTGACGGTTCATGTGGATTACAATTATATGTCAGATAAGTGTAACAACACCTACATTTGCTAATATCTGGAAAATAACTTAACTTTGCAATAACCGCTATTTGTGGAGGGTCAGCCTGGTCTGACTTTGATTGCTCTGTGTTGGATATGCTACATGTGAACTGTTACAACTTTTTCCTTGCCGACATGCATCTGTTTGAAAATATCTGCACGTAACTGCTGTTTTACTATTGCTATGATAGGATCATATGTATGCCATATATAAGGTACCTCATCATACTTAGATCCCAAGATTATTTCTGCCCGGTAATTATCCCTTGTAATTTCTTGGGTACCGAGTGCAGTAGGGTGTAGTATGTTTTGAGGTCTCTCTAAATGATTCATATTGTCATATGCATAACGCTGAAATTTTTGTGCTCTTTGCATGGGATTGCCAATAACATTTTTTCACTGTGTGCTAGCTGTCCAGTGTCATAACGCTTAAACATTGTGCTTATTGCATGGGACTGCCTATATTTGCTACTGTGTGCTAGCTGTCCATTATCAATATTCCATCACATTCAGATCTCATGTTACCTGTCTGACACTATCCCTCACTAATATAGGATAGCATGTGCAGCTAGGGTATAGTGTGTTTGGAATATTTATAAACCATTAGCATATTTTGTGCTATTTGTACTAGGTGTGCACACCTTCAGGGTTAAATAATTTGATGTCATGTGTTGGTATACATATATTATGTCTTGACTATTGGTGATATATGGATTAGAGATGTAACTCCATTATTAAGATAATATAATATTCATTTATAAAAGAGTGCTTGATTCCCTATCTCCATTATAGTTAATTGAATTGTATGTCCTATTTCTTGTCTTATAGTTTGCTGTAAAAAAAAATATATATATATAATCAAATAAGCAGGGAACCAGCACACCATAAGTTTCAGCCGCCGGGGTGCACTTCTAAAGATTCAAATATCCACAAATAACAGGGAAGGCACTCTCCGTTTACAACCTCTTTATTGGTTAACGTTTTCCAAACGTTAACCAATAAAGGAGGTTGTAAAGGAAGAGTGCCTTCCCTGTTATTTGTGGATATATATATATATATATATATATATATATATATATATATATATATATATATATATATATATATATATATATAGTATCTAGGGGGTACCAGACTAGCGCTTGTAGAAAGGGAGTAACATAAAGGGGAGCACAGTTTTAAGGTGTAACACAAATGCACTTATTTACAGCAGGGTATAAAAAAAAACTCACCTTTTTGTCTTTTAGTCTGAGAAGTCTGTGTAGTGTCTTTGCTTCTCCTCTGATGATTGGCTTCTGTGTGGTGCCAATTAAGGTATTTCTTTTCAAGAAATAAAATCTCCTTGTTAGAAAGGGGTTGAGTAACAGGCTTCCCCTCTCAGGGGTGTGGTAGATGCCTTTCAATGAAATAAATAAATAAATGAAGCAAATGCCAGTGATTAGTGCAAATAAAATCTCCTTTATTTTAGCACAAAAACAAACTGGTGTTTGTGCTGGTGAATTAAAAGTCTCTTGGTGGTGTTAGGTAAAAACATTGTGCAGAAATTTGGGGTATTTAACCTCTTAAGGACATATGACGGAATTTTTCAGTCATAAAACAATTGAGCAAACTGAAAGCTGTGTCCTTAAAGGGTTAACTTCCCAAACAGGCTGTGATTGTTGTCGCCTTGATTATGCACAAACAGTGCAGAGGATTCCTTGAAGATTTTTGTCTCCAGATGGTGTAAACATTAAGGTTTATGCAAAATTTTGGGGTATTTTCCTTCCCAAACAGGTTGTGATGGTTGTTGTCCTGAACTTACATAAACAGTATAGAGGATTCCTGCAGGTAATGCAGTTGCCACATCTGTTACCCCCAGGGAAGAAGGGGTGTTACAGATGTGGCAACTGCATTACCTGTAATGGTATGATTGTTGGTAATAGGTTCCATCACCCTCACACGAATAAGACCTTCAGTATACGCCATTGGCTAACCTGCACTTCAGACCATGTGATCTACGTGATTATTTGACCCTGTTCTCTATATTATGCGGGGAAGACCATTACCTCCTTCAGAGAGAGGTTAGCTAACCACAAAACAGCCATCAGATTGACTTTGGATAAAAGATCGTCTGATCAACCAGTGGCACGCCACTTCCAACAGGCTGGTCATCCTATCTCTGCTTTGAGGGCAATTCTTATCGATCACATCCCCAAATCTAGACGTGGGGGTGATCGTGCTAAGGCCCTCTTGAAGATGGACTCTCGTTGGATTCACCGGCTTGACACAATCACACCAAAAGGCCTGAATGTGATGATTGATTAGTTGTTTCTACAAGTGACTGTGGGCTTCCTTTCATCGTGGAGACTAGTTTCTACCATGCTCCTGTTGCACGTTGCGGAAGATTGTACAGTATAGTTTATTGGCTGCTATTGTATGACACTAATAGGTTACCACACTATATACTTAAGCTGATCTTGTTTGATCTATATTTTGTAGCCGTGTGTGGCTCAGTAAACATGAGTGTTGTTAACTCTTTGTGTCTTATTGGCATGCCAATATATTGTTTTAATTGTAAATATATTCACTTGTTATATATATACGTGACCATCTACAACATAATCTAATTTCACTAACATGTTGTAGATGGTCACGTATATTTTAACCATATATGACTCATCTTAACTCTTAAAGTATCTAGTTTTTATCAGCAATCACTGTTTACCATATTTGAACCATGTATAATTTATCCTAACCTTACAAGCATTAAACTTATATCAGCAACCGCAGTTTACCGCATATGAAGTTAACAAACATTTATTTTCAGTTTATACTGGGAGGTCCATTATAAATTCATAGCATTGATGCATTGGATGTATGCAAGTAACTGCAATAGACACATAGTAACGGAGAAAATTGCATTGCAGCTTAAACCACTTAGCGACTTATAACACTGAGTGCTATTATATATATTATGAATTGAAGCGCCTGTAAATATAAATATAAGCACATATTACATTAGTGATATACAGTATGTCATGAACTATATGGTACATTTAATTATTTTTTGCAAGTGGCATATATCTCGTTACCAATATCAGCAATAGCTGAATGTTATTATATTAGTATTCTCTACATAAATTAAAAAGTATGCTTTGAATATATATTTCTCTTGTTAAGTGTAGTCAGTCCACGGGTCATCCATTACTTATGGAATATATCTCTTCCTAACAGGAAGCTGCAAGAGGATCACCCAGCAGAGCTTGCTATATAGCTCCTCCCCTCACATGTCATATTCATTCATTCTCTTGCAGCCTAACTAGATAGGTTGCTGTGAGAGGTCTGTGGTGTTTTTTAACTTAGTTTATTTCTACAATCAAAAGTTTGTTATTTTAAATGGCACCGGAGTGTGCTGTTTATTCTCAGGCAGCATTAGAAGAAGAATCTGCCTGCGTTTTCTATGATCTTAGCAGACGTAACTAAGATCCACTCGCTGTTCTCATCTGAGGAGTGAGGTAACTTCAGAGAAGGGGAATAGCATGCAGGGCCCCCCTGCAAATGAGGTATGTGCAGGAATTATTTTTCTGAGGAATGGAATTGACTGAGAAAATACTGCTGATACCAATGTAAAGTAAGTTCAGCCTTAAATGCAGTGATAGCGACTGGTATTAGGCTGATGAGTGTGTGTACACTGAATTTATTTTTCTAAGGAATGGAATTGACTCTGAAAATACCGTTAATATTGAAATAATGTATGAGCCTTAACTGCAGTAAAAGCGACTGGTAGCAGGCTTATTAATAACAATTCATAACTTTTCAAATGTATGTTTAAAACGTTTACTGGCATGTTAATCGTTTTTTGTGAGGTACTTGGTGATAAAACTTATTGGGGCATGATTTTTACCACATGGCCATCTTTGTTTTCTGCATAGAAACAGTTTTCTGAGCTTCCCCACTGTTGTAATATGAGTGGGAGGGGCCTATTTTAGCGCTTTTTTGCGCAGTAAAAATTCAGTCACAATCTGTCTACTTCATCCTCCATGATCCAGATAGTCTCTAGAGAGCTCAGGGGTCTTCAAAATTCATTTTGAGGGAGGTAATCGGTCACAACAGACCTGTGACAGTGTGTTTTGACTGTGAGAAAAACGTTAATTATTAAATTGTTAATCCGTTTTTGGGTATTAAGGGGTTAATCATCCATTTGCTGGTGGGTGCAATCCTTTGCTAACTTAATACATTTACTGTGAAAAATTGGTTGCTATAACTATTTTGGTTCATAGTTATTTCAACTGTGACAGCTTTTTGTGCTTCTTAAAGGCACAGTAGCGTTTTTTATATTGCTTGTAAATTTATTTAGAAAAGTATTTCCAAGCTTGCTAGTCCCATTGCTAGTCTGTTTAAACATGTCTGACACAGATGAATCTCTTTGTTTACTATGTTTAAAGGCCAATGTGGAGCCCAATAGAAATTTATGTACTAATTGCATTGATGCTACTTTAAATAAAAGTCAATCTTTACATGTAAAGAAATTATCACCAGACAACGAGGGGGAAGTTATGCCGACTAACTCTCCTCACGTATCAGTACCTTCGCCTCCCGCTCAGGAGGTGCGTGATTTTGTGGTGCCAAGTACATCAGGGAGGCCCTTACAAATCACTTTGCAAGACATGGCTACTGTTATGACAGAAGTATTATCTAAATTGCCAGAATTAAGAGGCAAGCGCGATAGCTCTGGGTTAAGGACAGAGCGCGCGGATGAGGTGAGAGCCATGTCAGATACTGCGTCACAGTTTGCAGAACGTGAAGACGGAGAGCTTCATTCTGTGGGTGACGGATCTGATCCAGGGAGACTGGATTCAGAGATTTCTAATTTTAAATTTAAGCTTGAGAACCTCGGCATATTGCTAGGGGAGGTATTAGCGGCTCTGAATGATTGTAACACGGTTGCAATTCCAGAAAAATTATGTAGGTTGGATAGATACTATGCGGTACCGGTGTGTACTGACGTGTTTCCTATACCTAAAAGGCTTACAGAGATTATTAGCAAGGAGTGGGATAGACCTGGTGTGCCCTTTTCCCCTCCTCCCATATTTAGGAAAATGTTTCCTATAGACGCCACCACACGAGACTTATGGCAGACGGTCCCTAAGGTGGAGGGAGCAGTTTCTACTTTAGCTAAGCGTACCACTATCCCGCTGGAGGATAGTTGTGCCTTTTCAGATCCAATGGATAAGAAATTAGAGGGTTACCTTAAGAAAATGTTTGTTCAACAAGGTTTTATCTTACAGCCCCTTGCATGCATTGCGCCTGTCACTGCTGCGGCGGCGGCATTCTGGTTTGAGTCTCTGGAAGAGGCCATTCGCACAGCTCCATTGGATGAAATTATGAACAAGCTTAAAGCACTTAAGCTAGCTAACGCATTTGTTTCTGATGCCGTCGTACATTTAACCAAACTTACGGCTAAGAACTCCGGATTCGCCATCCAAGCGCGCAGAGCGCTATGGCTTAAATCCTGGTCAGCTGACGTGACTTCTAAATCTAAATTGCTTAATATTCCTTTCAAAGGGCAGACCTTATTCGGGCCCGGCTTGAAAGAAATTATAGCTGACATTACGGGAGGTAAGGGCCATGCTCTACCTCAGGACAGTCTAATTTTCGTGCCTTTTGTAACTTCAAGGCTGGAGCAGCATCAACTTCCTCCGCTCCAAAACAGGAAGGAGCTGTTGCTCGTTACAGGCAGGGCTGGAAAGTTAACCAGTCCTGGAACAAGGGCAAGCAGGCCAAGAAACCTGCTGCTGCCCCCAAGACAGCATGAAGAGAGGGCCCCCTATCCAGAAACGGATCTAGTGGGGGGCAGACTTTCTCTCTTCGCCCAGGCTTGGGCAAGAGATGTCCAGGATCCCTGGGCATTGGAGATCATATCTCAGGGATATATCCTGGACTTCAAAACTTCTCCTCCACGAGGGAGATTTCATCTTTCAAGGTTATCAGCAAACCAAATAAAGAAAGAGGCGTTTCTACGCTGTGTACAAGACCTTTTACTAATGGGGGTGATCCACCCAGTTCTGCGGACGGAACACGGGCAGGGATTCTATTCAAATCTATTTGTGGTTCCCAAGAAAGAGGAAACCTTCAGACCAATCTTGGACTTAAAAATCCTAAACAAATTTCTAAGAGTTCCATCATTCAAAATGGAAACTATTCGAACCATCCTTCCCATGATCCAAGAGGGTCAGTACATGACCACAGTGGATTTAAAGGATGCCTACCTTCACATACCGATTCACAAGGATCATTATCGGTACCTAAGATTTGCTTTCCTAGACAGGCATTACCAGTTTGTAGCTCTTCATTTCGGATTAGCTACGGCTCCAAGAATCTTTACAAAAGTTCTGGGCTCACTTCTGGCGGTACTAAGACCACGAGGCATAGCGGTGACTCCGTACCTAGACGACATTCTGATACAAGCGTCAAGTTTTCAAACTGCCAAGTCTCATACAGAGATAGTTCTGGCATTTCTGAGGTTGCATGGGTGGAAGGTGAACGTGGAAAAGAGTTCTCTATTACCACTTACAAGAGTTCCCTTTCTAGGGACTCTTATAGATTCTGTAGAGATGAAAATTTACCTGACAGAGGCCAGGTTATCAAAACTTCTAAATGCTTGCCGTGTCCTTCATTCCATTCCACACCCGTCAGTAGCTCAGTGCATGGAAGTAATCGGCTTAATGGTAGCGGCAATGGACATAGTACCATTTGCGCGCCTGCATCTCAGACCGCTGCAATTGTGCATGCTAAGTCAGTGGAACGGGGATTACTCAGATTTGTCCCCCCTACTAAGTCTGGATCAAGAGACCAGAGATTCTCTTCTATGGTGGCTCTCTCGGCCACATCTGTCCAAGGGGATGACATTTCGCAGGCCAGATTGGACGATTGTAACAACAGACGCCAGCCTTCTAGGCTGGGGCGCAGTCTGGAACTCCCTGAAAGCTCAGGGATTATGGACTCAGGAGGAGAAACTCCTCCCAATAAATTTTCTGGAATTAAGAGCAATATTCAATGCTCTCCTAGCTTGGCCTCAGTTAGCAACTCTGAGGTTCATCAGATTTCAGTCGGACATCACGACTGTGGCTTACATCAACCATCAAGGGGGAACCAGAAGTTCCCTAGCGATGTTGGAAGTCTCAAAGATAATTCGCTGGGCAGAGTCTCACTCTTGCCACCTGTCAGCGATTTACATCCCAGGCGTAGAGAACTGGGAGGCGGATTTTCTAAGTCGCCAGACCTTTTATCCGGGGGAGTGGGAACTTCATCCGGAGGTCTTTGCTCAACTGATTCTTCGTTGGGGCAAACCAGATCTGGATCTCATGGCGTCTCGCCAGAACGCCAAGCTTCCTTGTTACGGATCCAGGTCCAGGGACCCGGGAGCGGTGCTGATAGATGCTCTGACAGCCCCTTGGGTCTTCAACATGGCTTATGTGTTTCCACCATTCCCGATGCTTCCTCGTTTGATTGCCAAGATCAAACAGGAGAGAGCTTTGGTGATTCTGATAGCGCCTGCGTGGCCACGCAGGACCTGGTATGCAGACCTAGTGGACATGTCGTCCTGTCCACCGTGGTCTCTACCTCTGAGACAGGACCTTCTAATTCAGGGTCCTTTCAAACATCCAAATCTAATTTCTCTGAGGCTGACTGCATGGAGATTGAACGCTTGATTCTATCAAAGCGTGGCTTCTCGGAGTCGGTTATTGATACCTTAATACAGGCTAGGAAGCCTGTTACCAGAAAAATTTACCATAAGATATGGTGTAAATATTTATATTGGTGCGAATCCAAGAGTTACTCATGGAGTAAGGTTAGGATTCCTAGGATATTGTCCTTTTTACAAGAGGGTTTAGAAAAGGGCTTATCTGCTAGTTTGTTAAAGGGACAGATTTCTGCTCTGTCTATTCTTCTACACAAACGTCTGGCTGAAGTTCCAGACGTTCAGGCTTTCTGTCAGGCTTTAACTAGGATTAAGCCTGTGTTTAAGACTGTTGCTCCGCCGTGGAGCTTAAACTTAGTTCTTAATGTTCTTCAAGGCGTTCCATTTGAACCCCTTCATTCCATTGATATCAAGCTGTTATCCTGGAAGGTTTTGTTTTTGATGGCTATTTCCTCGGCTCGAAGAGTCTGAGTTATCTGCCTTACATTGTGATTCTCCTTATCTGATTTTTCATTCAGACAAGGTAGTTCTGCGTACTAAACCTGGGTTCTTACCTAAGGTAGTTACTAACAGGAATATCAATCAAGAGATTCCATCACTGTGTCCTAACCCTTCTTCAAAGAATTAACGACTTTTGCATAATTTGGACGTAGTCCGTGCCCTGAAGTTCTATTTGCAGGCAACTAAAGATTTTCGTCAAACTTCTTCCCTGTTTGTCGTTTACTCTGGACAGAGAAGAGGTCAAAAGGCTTTGGCTACCTCTCTCTCTTTTTGGCTTCGTAGCATAATACGTTTAGCCTATGAGACTGCTGGACAGCAGCCTCCTGAAAGGATTACAGCTCATTCTACTAGAGCTGTGGCTTCCACCTGGGCCTTTAAAAATGAGGCCTCTGTTGAACAGATTTGCAAGGCTGCGACTTGGTCTTCGCTTCACACCTTTTCAAAATTTTACAAATTTGACACTTTTGCTTCTTTGGAGGCTATTTTTGGGAGAAAGGTACTTCAGGCAGTGGTTCCTTCTGTTTAATGTTCCTGCCTTGTCCCTCCCTTCATCCGTGTACTTTAGCTTTGGTATTGGTATTCCATAAGTAATGGATGACCCGTGGACTGACTACACTTAACAAGAGAAAACATAATTTATGCTTACCTGATAAATTTATTTCTCTTGTAGTGTAGTCAGTCCATGGCCCGCCCTGTCTTTAAGGCAGACCTAAATTTTAATTAAACTCCAGTCACCACTGCACCCTATGGTTTCTCCTTTCTCGTCTGCTTTGGTCGAATGACTGAATATGACATGTGAGGGGAGGAGCTATGTAGCAAGCTCTGCTGGGTGATCCTCTTGCAGCTTCCTGTTAGGAAGAGATATATTCCATAAGTAATGGATGACCCGTGGACTGACTACACTACAAGAGAAATAAATTTATCAGGTAAGCATAAATTATGTTTTCTCAAGTGTATACACATACTAATCTTAGCATCAAGCATATTTTCCTGATAATACTAGTTGAAAGGACATCCATCTATCAATAAAATCTAACTGCTGTTCACTACCATAAGATATTTAACCATCTTTCTGATACTATATTAAAGAACCTCCCTTATAGCTTTTTGGAGCTAATCCATCAGCGTGCAAAATATTTATATACCCTGACTATGGATTAATATTGACATCCTAGGTCAGATTTATTATCAATAATTTTCCCTGATGGTGAATTAAACTGTTATATACTTCGAAATACACATTACCACCATTTTCCTGTGTTTTTAAAGTTGTTTTTTCTGTGTGTATGTCAAACATTCTTTTTTTTTTTAAATACGTTCTTATTAAAGATTATATTTTAATCTGTATACTCCTCTTCCTTTCAACTTTTTCTACTAATCTGCCCAATAGGCCTTAAAGGAATGTGAGTGCTTTACAAGTGTACATTAGCGTCAGTCTATGACTGATTCATTTTCGTTTTATATATATATATATATATATATATATATATATATATATATATATAAACTTAGGAGTGTGTGTGTGCACTCTCACCATCTGTGTCATCTGCCAGGGTGCTGTAGCGTAGAAGATAAATTTGAAATGTAAAAAGCACTCACTGGTCTTCTGTCAACTGTGTTAAATTTCCTTTATTTCAAACTTGTGACGTTTCGGGACAAACAGTGTCCCTTCCTCTGACAAACAACCTGTGAGAAAATGCTGACTTATAAAGCCTGTGACCCCTCCCCTTCCTCTCAGGGCTACCAATCATTGGTAGCAGTAAAGTGCTCATCAAAACATAATAAATATTAATAAATAGTCAAAAACATTGTATAATTGTGAACCCCACTAATATTGCAGTGTAAGGTGGTGTTATCTGCGTGAATGAAAGGAAAAACAAAAGTGGCGCCGTGGTGGAGGTGTGTAAGGTCAAATCTAACACGTTACACCGGAACATAAATAATCGTTACATCACAAACATCTGATCGTCACCAGAGAAGCTGAGAAGTTGATAGGTCGACACACCCCTCTCAGTGATAGGCTTTCCATGTAAACAAAAACACGGCCAGTACGATCTCCATAAGACATCGATAGATGAACAAAATCACAGAGTAACAACGGCTCTATGTGTCTAACCATTAAACCAGTAATAGGCTATCAGCCTCATCCCAAGCACATTAGCTTTCTTAAGCATTAATAACCGCAATGGAACCATGCCTACTATGTGACGTCATCCATGTCACTACATCGCCGTACACCTCAGACTTACTCTTCATAACACATCCCCATTCATAATGAAAACAGTATGGTGAATCACATCAAGAGCCGGAGTCATGCATCTGTACCCCTTCATTAAGCAACACCCATCAGGGGACGTAATCTCTATCATCATAGAGTATAAAATGTAGCCAATGTACCTATGAGCAAACAAATGATAGTACTACTGTGTCACTAGGCTAATCGAAGGCTAGATCGCTAAACCTGTCAAGCGTCAGTTATGTGAATCCATGCCACACCCCCTGTCAAACCCAGACAAATGGGGCCACAGCTAAGCCGAACATTACTGTCAGGTATCACATAACCAATATACCTTTAAGACCCAGTGCAGTCTCACTCCTTTCCCTATTTAAGGCTCCTCCTCATGATATCTCATTGCTTAGTATTGCAGTAATCTTTCCTAGATCCTCTGTGAACCTATGCCATCCTGTGAACGCTGTTCACAAACCTCTGAACTCCTGAGAAACTTAACATTGAAACTCCTATCTCTGTTGTCTTGTATTATTTTAAGGCAACTTATCGTTTTTCCTGTGTTCTATATTTAAAGTTGAGAGGACTCTGCTTTATCTCTCTGCCGCACTCCGGTTCCAGCTACCGCTCTCCTTGCCTGTCAGCTCACAGCAGTGTTCTACGGGAACGCGGTGACGTCATCCGCCAGCTTCACATTACCGCTGATAGCAGCAGCTCCTATTCTCTGCTCACTTCCTCAGCTTGTGGCGAGTTTTGCTTTGCGCTCCTGCTTGGTAAGCACTGCTCTAGTTTGATCCTCTGAGCTACCGCAGAACATTGTATCTTTGCCTTACTCTCCTAAAAAGAAATCTAAACTTATATGAGTGCCAATATTATTTGTATTTGTTCTGATCCTCTCACTTCCATAAGTTTTTCTCAGTGTGTGGCAGCCATATTTTGTTTTCTCTTGCAAGAGTCTGAATATTATAAACTTTAAACTGCATACAACTCTTATATCAGGATTGTTTTCAACTACCCCTGCTGCTTTATTTTTTCCTTCCACAGTGTCAACCCTGACACATGTGGCAGCCATAGGGGATAAGTGGGAAACTGCACCTGTATATTAAATTGTATTGTGTGATTACTGAGTAATACATTGTTGCGCAGGATCACCATGTGTATCCCATACTATTCACTAATACAATACACCCTATTTAATAGTGTCATATCCTAGCAGTTGTGGTTCTAAAGCACCTGATGTTACATTCTTATTCAAGCTCTTTAAATTTCAGTTCCCTTGACATACTCTTGACATAATACTAAGCCCACTAACATGGACCCAGCTGAGATGAATACACATATTCAGAACCTCACTCAGAGGGTTGATCTGCTTACAGAGGCCTTGAATACCCTCAAAGTGGAGAATGATACTATGAAAACTTACATCCGGGATGTTGTGGATAAAAGGGTCCCCTTACTGGAGCCCCAGGTTAGTACTCCAGAGAAATTTAATGGTGATCGCTCTCAATATAGGGATTTTAAGAATGCCTGTTTGCTCATGTTTTCTTTGAAACCACATACCTATCCAAATGATAGAGCTAGAGTATTAACTGTTATTTCCTATTTGAGGGGTGAGCCACGCACCTGGGCTAACTCCTATTTTGAAAGTAACGATGAGATTCTTAATTCATTAGAAAATTTCTTTACTGCCATGGGTACCCTATACGAAGATCCATACAAACAGCTCACCGCAGAAAACGCTATGAGAAACTTAAAACAGAAGAAAAGAATAGTCGAAGACTATATTACAGACTTTAAAAAATGGGCCAAAGACTCACAGTGGAACAACCTGTCTCTGAGAAATCAGTTTAGGTTGGGCCTATCAGATGGCATAAAAGATGAGCTATCTCGCACTGACTTACCCCAAACCCTAGAAGAATTGATGTCTCTCAGTATTACCATCGACAGGCGTCTTAGAGAGAGACAACAGGAACGCTCCTACCATGATAGCTATCCTAAAAAACAAAACATACCTGCTGTGAGTAAATCTTCTTCCGAACCTATGGATATAGGTTTCATTAAAGGCCCCCTTTCCTCCGAGGAGAAGATCAGGCGTAGGGCTAACAACTTATGTTTATATTGTGCCTGCGACAGTCACACTGTTAGAGATTGCCCATCCTTGCAGAAACAGAACAAGGGTAAGACTATCATTCAACCTTTTTGTTGTACCACTCAGCTCTTACCTGATCCATACTTACACTTGTCTCTTCTCTTGCAGTGGGACTCCCATCGGGTCAACGCTACCGCGATCATTGATTCGGGAGCAACAGCTTCCTATATTGATAGTGTATTTACTCAAAAAAATAAAATACCTGTAGTCAAAAAGAAGTCTCCTGTCTTATTAAGAGGTATTGACGGTACTCCTATCCCCACTGGTCCCGTCGAATATCAGACTATCCCTTTACTTATCACCTCCACCAGCCATCATAGGGAATATTTTACTTTTGATATCATTCCCTCTCCTATTGCACCTATTGTTTTAGGTATAAATTGGCTTTGTACTCATAACCCCCAAATAGATTGGAACTCACTTACCCTTGATTTCAATTCAAAGTTTTGTCTGTCTACTTGTTTCCCTGCAACTGTTCTTCATACATCTGCACTTCCTGAGGATCCTCAGATCCCTGCAGTTTACCAGGACTTTGCAGATGTTTTCAGTAAGGCAGAGTCTGAAAATTTACCACCCCATAGAAAATATGATTGCCCTATAGAGATCATTCCAGGGTCTGAAATCCCTACAGGGCATATCTATCCTCTATCCAATCCAGAACTCTTACATTTAAAGACTTACCTAGACGAAAACCTTAAAAAGGGTTTTATTCGCCCCTCTACCTCTCCAGCTAGTGCAGGAATTTTCTTCGTGAAAAATAAGGATGGTACTCTTAGACCCATTATCGATTATCGTCAACTTAACAAGGTTACTATAAAAAACCGTTACCCCTTACCCCTTATTCCTGAGTTAATAGAGAGGTTAGAGGGCGCAAAATTCTTTACCAAACTGGATTTGAGGGGTGCCTATAACCTCATCCGTATAAGAGCTGGCGATGAGTGGCTGACGGCATTTCGAACCCGATACGGTTTGTTCGAATATGTCGTCATGCCTTTTGGGCTCTGTAACGCGCCCGCAACTTTTCAGCACCTCATCAATGATATCTTTAGAGATATTTTAGATATTTTCATTGTTATATATCTTGACGATATTTTAATTTACTCCAAAACATTTGAAGAACATATCTCTCATGTTAGACAAGTACTTTCTAGACTAAGAGGTAACCACTTATATGCCAAGGCAGAAAAATGCCTTTTCAATACACAGTCTATATCCTTTCTCGGTTATGAGATTTCTCCCAAAGGTATCTGTATGGAAAACAAAAAGGTTGAAGCAGTCTTAAACTGGCCCATACCAAAAAGCGTACGTCAGGTTCAATCTTTTATGGGTTTTGCGAATTTTTATCGCAAGTTTATCAAAAACTTCTCTAAGATATCTCTACCTCTCACTACGCTGACAAAAGCTAATACATCGTTTAAGTGGACACCACAAGCACAACAAGCTTTTGATTTACTTAAACAGATGTTCACTTCAGCTCCCATACTCCGTTTTCCTGATCCTAATTTACAGTTTGTACTGGAGGTAGACGCTTCCAACCATGCTATTGGAGCTGTTCTCTCACAGAGAGAGAGTTTGAAAAAACCCCTTCATCCTGTCGCCTTTTATTCTAGAACTCTAAACTCTGCAGAACAAAATTACCCTATTGGTGATAAAGAACTTTTAGCTATAAAACTGTCTTTAGAACATTGGCGACACCTTCTTGAAGGCACTCCAGTGCCAACACTCATTTATACGGATCACAGAAACCTCCAGTATTTAAAATCCACTAGAACACTCTCGGCCAGACAGGTTCGCTGGAATCTTTTTTTTTCACGCTTCAACTTTCTGATAACCTACAGACCAGCAACAAAAAACCAAAAGGCCGATGCCCTTTCGAGAATTGGAGGCCATCCCAGTTCTCCATCAACCCTTCGTTCAGTGATTCCAGAAAACAATTTCATCTCTTTTACAACAGATATCACACCCTTACTTAAAAAGGAACAAACTTTGGATTCCACAAAACCATCACAACTTCTACAAAAGAACTCTCAAGGTCTGTATACTCATGACACAAAATTGTATGTCCCTCCTACTCTCAGACCTTCATTTCTCCGATCTATTCATGACAGCTTTTTAGCTGGTCATCCAGGTTTGCGCAAAACGCAGGAATTGGCAAATAGGACCCACTGGTGGCCAACCATCTCTGCCGATGTCAGAAATTATGTAAGCTCTTGTGCAACCTGCTCTGTTTCCAAGAGGGATAAACATTCCCCTTATGGTCTCCTTTTACCTTTACCAACTCCAAAGAAACCTTGGGCTGAAATTGCCTTAGATTTCATCGTCGATTTACCTCTATCATCAAAAAACAATACTATATTAGTGGTTGTCGATCTATTCACGAAGATGTCTCATTTTATTGCTTTCCCCAAACTTCCTACTGCTCTAGAGACAGTTCACTTACTCATTGAACATGTTATTAAACTACATGGCTTACCCATATCTATACTCAGTGACAGAGGAACTCAATTCTCTAGTAAACTTTGGCACCAATTCTGCAAGACTTTCTCAGTTGAAAGGAAACTGACAACTGCCTATCACCCCCAATGCAATGGACAGACCGAGAGATGTAATCAATGGTTAGAACAATTCCTAAGATTATATTGTTCCAACAACCAAAATTCTTGGTCTGATTACCTCCCCTATGCGGAGTTTTGTTACAACAATACTATCCATTCCACCACTGGTATCACACCATTTTTTGCAAATTACGGCTTTCACCCAAACTTCCATTTATTTCAAAACTCTGCCACATCATCCCCCACTATATATGAATTGTCTGACAACATATCAGCTAACTTCAAAACTATTGAATCTGCTATAAACAGCGCAAAAGAAGTATACAAACGGTATTATGACCGCCGTAGACGTCCTCCTCCTCAGTATAAGGAAGGTGACCTGGTTTGGCTCGCCACCAAACATTTACGTCTCAATACTCCTTCAAAAAAGATGTCTCCTCTATACATCGGCCCATACCCAGTATTACGTACCATAAATGCTAACGCAATACGTCTCAAATTACCATCTACCCTCAAAATTCATCCTACTTTCCACGTCTCGCTTCTCAAGCCCTACAGAGAAGTTAGAGACCCCATTACTTCGGTAGTGCAACCACCAGTTACTATAGACCCTACTGTGGAGTACGAGGTACACACTATTTTGGATTCACGAATTAGACGTGGTCACCTAGAATACCTCATTCATTGGAAAGGATACTCGCACGATGAGGATTCCTGGGAACCAGCTTGCAACATTTCGGCTCCACGTTTAATTACACTTTTCCATCAGCGACATCCAGATCGCCCGAAGCTTTGAGCCCCAGAGTGGCTCCTTGAAGGGGGGATTCTGTCAGGTATCACATAACCAATATACCTTTAAGACCCAGTGCAGTCTCACTCCTTTCCCTATTTAAGGCTCCTCCTCATGATATCTCATTGCTTAGTATTGCAGTAATCTTTCCTAGATCCTCTGTGAACCTATGCCATCCTGTGAACGCTGTTCACAAACCTCTGAACTCCTGAGAAACTTAACATTGAAACTCCTATCTCTGTTGTCTTGTATTATTTTAAGGCAACTTATCGTTTTTCCTGTGTTCTATATTTAAAGTTGAGAGGACTCTGCTTTATCTCTCTGCCGCACTCCGGTTCCAGCTACCGCTCTCCTTGCCTGTCAGCTCACAGCAGTGTTCTACGGGAACGCGGTGACGTCATCCGCCAGCTTCACATTACCGCTGATAGCAGCAGCTCCTATTCTCTGCTCACTTCCTCAGCTTGTGGCGAGTTTTGCTTTGCGCTCCTGCTTGGTAAGCACTGCTCTAGTTTGATCCTCTGAGCTACCGCAGAACATTGTATCTTTGCCTTACTCTCCTAAAAAGAAATCTAAACTTATATGAGTGCCAATATTATTTGTATTTGTTCTGATCCTCTCACTTCCATAAGTTTTTCTCAGTGTGTGGCAGCCATATTTTGTTTTCTCTTGCAAGAGTCTGAATATTATAAACTTTAAACTGCATACAACTCTTATATCAGGATTGTTTTCAACTACCCCTGCTGCTTTATTTTTTCCTTCCACAGTGTCAACCCTGACACATGTGGCAGCCATAGGGGATAAGTGGGAAACTGCACCTGTATATTAAATTGTATTGTGTGATTACTGAGTAATACATTGTTGCGCAGGATCACCATGTGTATCCCATACTATTCACTAATACAATACACCCTATTTAATAGTGTCATATCCTAGCAGTTGTGGTTCTAAAGCACCTGATGTTACATTCTTATTCAAGCTCTTTAAATTTCAGTTCCCTTGACATACTCTTGACAATTACAAACATCAATGTTGTACACCATCAAAGGACAGGATCCACTCGATTATCCATGTAATGTCAATATACTCACCCCACACAAAAGAATCCAAAAGAAACAATACAACCTTGCCTCTACAAAACATTAAGGTCCACACGTCGGCTTAATTGCACAAACGAAACTACGGGGCCAACAAATGTGATGCCGCAACAATAATAGACCACCAAGACATCTCTAAACTCTAGTAGCGTAGCATACACTACCATCAAGTTAATCACATTTATGGATCAATAAGGTAGCACTGCATCTTACTACCCAACATCAGCTGTCACTGACTGAGACCCCAGATATCCTGTCATCAAGGGTAAAGCATAGTGAAAATATACTCATGGCACATAGTGGAATAGTATACAATCATTAACAACAAATAGAAAATTATCCCAGGCGAAACAAACACACTCTAGTGGATATCTGAACTTCGGTTTAAAATGTCACTTTAAGGCAATGTTCCATGAAAAACAGGCATATAGGCTTAACATACACACCCCTCAAGAAAGCTTCAACAACCTCAATCCTCCAAGGCATCCACTGATGCGGAATAGGGTGAAAGTAAAAAACTCACCCTTCTGCCATAGGAGGTTTCTTATCGGCCCAAAAGAAACTTAGTGGCGAACTCCTCAGAGGTATAATCCTAAATGGGGACAATCTGCGGCTAAAGCCGCCGGTTCACCTATAGGAATTAACTCCTCTCCGTACCGCTTCTAGTTTCAAATGTCGGGCCTCCGCAGCTTGGCGTGTGACGTCATCGGGGTTGTGCGTAGTTGGGGGTGTGCCGCCTTCAGCCTATCACCATCCAGGAAACACGGTGCTTGCACTGTATTGACTTCACAGTGAAAACCGAAGTTTGAGGATCTTCGAAGGGACAAACTGCCAAAGAACAGGGACTCCTTGTCATCCCAAAGTAAATAGATAGCAAAAGATGAGGCAGCAGTCGGTTCCTTGTGTGCATAAAAACCAATTTTTTATTCTTCTTGTATAAAACAATACTTCACATCACAGCAAACAGGTAAAAGGAATGCAGGTGGTTGACTAGTTTCGGCAATGCCGTAATCATAAACCTGCAATCACTTAAGAGGTGAACATATTTAAAGGGATTGCTTAACACAGTGATTGGTCAATGTTAATGGGAGGTTACAACCCCTCCCTTACATATTAACCTCTTACTAGTAAATTACTTGTTGCATCTAAATGCAGCATTTAACATGAAAATATTCCAACTATGGCTATAGAACTTCAATTCAGTCGCTTGTTTAATACAAAATACAATTTATAAATTTATACAATGCAATGATCTAGTAATCTTGAAAACTGATCTGCAGGTTAGAGCTCTATGCAATGAGCAGAGAAAACCTTTACTAATAGATTGTAGAACCTTTTATTTTAATTGAGAGCTAAGGTGTAATCATGTTAGAAATAGCAATGGTTAATTATTCAACACTCAATAGGCTGTTAATGAATATATTTCCAACAATATACAAATATATATATATATATATATATATATATGGTTACTAAATTCGTAAGGGCCATCTTAAATTTTAAATTTTTAAATTTTTAAATTTTACGCCTGGTTTAGAAAACGTAAATGCCATCAATAATAATAGGACCATTCTCATGATAAACAAATATTGCTTTAAACCTTAAAATATTTGGACAAATGTGTGGTGATCGATAGCACCAACAAATTCATTTGCCATAAGAGCTATTATTAAGGAAAAAACATGGGAAAACTATTTGATAATGATAGCCATAAAATATTTTCAAACACTTGTATGTTACTATTGAGTATGTTCAAACACATTCAAAGTGCCCATAGTAATATATATATTATACATATAGCCAGTCCGTGAGTTTGAATCTATAGAGCAGAAACCAGCTTGTCAATCACAATATTGCAACAATATATATGTGTGTTTTGTTTTCAAGAGAAACTATTGCCAGATCAGTCACGGTGGAAGATTGGCATTATTACAAATATTACAACTATTATGATTGTTACAAATATGGTCTAGTGGGCACCAGTCCAAATCAATGGGATAAATATGTAAAGGGTAACAGTGTAGGTAATAATGGAACTCTCAGCAGACCTCTGAAAAGACCCTTAATATATAAGCTCAAAAATAAGCTCAAAAATAAATATCAGAAAAAGTCAGAGTGGAAAATATTCATTAATGCCAATGATTGATGAGATCAAACTCAGAATTGAAGCCCTCCGGCACCTGTGTACGGAGTTTGAAAATCCAGAAGGCTTCCTGTCTGGCTAGAATCTCATCTTTATTACCCCCTCTTGAGGGTTGCTTAATCTGTTCAATTGCCCTCCAATTAAATGTACTGACATCTCCGTCGTGTACCTCAATGAAATGCTTTGCCAAAGCCGAACAAGTTTTTTCATTTTTGATATATCCTAGATGTTCTTGTATCCTCGTACGGACATCTCTCGTAGTCATGCCTACATATTGCCGGCGATGTTGAGTGCATTCAATGAGGTACACGACGAATTGGGTTGAGCACCTGATGCATCCTTTTGTATCAAATGCATCATTGGTTACATAAGAGTAAAATCTCTTTCCCTCTGTTATAAAGTCACACGCCTTACATCTGGCACTACTACATTTGTATGTACCATTCACAGCTAGCCATGTGGCTGATGTCTCCTTTTGGGGTAAAAGGGATGGAGATAGAATGTTACCTAGAGTTGGACCCCTAGAGTAAACACAATTGAAACCCTTTTCCACTGTCTTTTTTAAGGCCTTATCCCCATATAACAATGGGAAATATTTTCTTATGATATTACAAATGTCATTATATTCAGAAGAGTATTGAGTAACAAAAAGGATTTTATTATCACCCTTTTTGTTTGGTCTACTTCTGAAGGTATCACGTCTATCCACTTTCCTCACCTCCTTAGCCACATTTTCCACCATATTGGGCTGGTACCCTCTCTCTATCAAACGATTTACCATGTGTGTACTCTCTTCCTCAAAGTCTGTCTCAGTATTACAGATCCGTCTTGTCCGCAATAGCTGACCTTTGGCTATCCCTCGGAAAACATGCCTCGGGTGAGCACTTCTGCTATGCAGGAGTGTGTTACCCGAAATAGGCTTTCTATAGAGGCGGGTAATGACCTTTCCTGTGTCAGCAACCCCTCTAAAGGTGACATCCAGATAGTTAATGGTTGATTTATTCCACTCGAAAGTGAAATTCACACCATTTTCACTTTCATTAAGGTAGCGCACAAAGTCACTTGCCTCTGCCTCACTCGATTTCCATATCAGAAGCAAATCGTCAATGAAGCGCCTATACAGGCTGATATGTCTCCTATAGGGATTACTATCTGCATAGCCAAAGCACCTTTCCAGCCAACCCATGAAGATGTTGGCATAGGAGGGGGCAAATTTTGCCCCCATTGCCGTGCCCTGTCTCTGCAGATAGTAAGTGCCCTCAAAAAGGAAGTAGTTGTGCTGCAGCAAAAAGGTAGTCACCCTAAGTATGTAATCCATTAGGTATTCCTCCATGTTGTAGTGCAGCTCCAGAAAATATTTAATGGCTTTTACTCCCAAATCTTGTGGAATACTGGAGTATAATGATACCACATCCACCGCCAACCAACTATGGTCTGTGGTCCATATGAAATCATCTAGGAGCTGCAATACATGTGTCGTGTCCCTGATATAACTATGTAGGTCAAGGACAATTGGTTGGAGGATGGCGTCCAACCATTCAGACAATGGCTCCAAAAGGGAGCCAATGCCTGAAACGATTGGGCGCCCCTTTACATCGGAGAGACATTTATGAACTTTGGGCAGGTGGTGAAACACTGGAGTGATAGGATTAACCACATATAGATATTTCAGTGTTTCCCCATCCAAAATGCCATACTGCATGCCATCAGCCAATAAACTGTAGAGTTCTTTTTGAAACCTATTAGTTGGGTTACTAGTTAGAGTGACATATGTAGTAGTATCTTCTAACTGTCTTTTAGCTTCTGAAATATATGCTGTTTTGTCCATAACAACAACACTTCCTCCCTTATCGGCTTTTTTTATGACGATAGATTCATTGCTTTTAAGGCTGTTTAGTGCCAATTTTTCATTTACTGTTAAATTATGACTTCTGACTTTGTTTGACTGGTGTAGACTAGTGAGATCATCAACTACACATTTATGGAACAATTCAAGTGCTTTCCCTCGGCTATGTATGGGATAAAAGGTTGTCTGTTTTTTAAATCTGGGAAAATTAATCAAATTTGGACTTTCACCATTATCAGTATCTTGTAAAAGACTTTCCAAAGTGATAATATCACATGTCTCTGAAAAATCCCTGTGCTCTCTAGTGCTACTTGTTACACTATATACTTCATCTATTAGTTCTGTCATGATTTCATTTGTGTCGGCACTTGTAGAAAAATGTTTGTCTAGGGTCAACTTTCTAATAAATTTGTTTAGATCAATAATAGTGTTAAACAAATTGAAATTATTATTGGGACAGAATCCCAATCCATAATTCAAAACACTATATTCTGCTTTTGTAAGCTCGTGTGTTGATAGATTAACCACACTACCTATTTTATTTTGTTGCCGTTCTTGTTTTCCCTGAGGGTATACCTGTGCTGTATCTGGGTGTGGGTGTGGCCTCTCCCTCCTCCTCTCGGTTGTTTTAGTGCCGACCGAAAAACCTGAGTATTATCTTTTGGGGTTGCCCCCATATTTACATTACTCTTAGTTTTAGCAGCATCAGTCAGAGCTGCATGTGTATGTGATTTATGCCCCTTTTGGCTATTGGTCTTAGATTTGGCCCCCTTTGCTCCTATTCCTATGGGGTTTTCATTCACATTCATCATACTGACCTGTGCTAGAACCTCAGGAGTGGGCAACCCTAATACTCCTTCACTGTCTGACCCTGAGAACAAAGTTTATATTTGGCATAAAAATAGAAGGCCTAGAAATAGACCTAATAAAAATAAAGCTAAAAATATTATAAACACTTCGGAGTCAGACAATGAAGAAGTGAAAGGTGGTCCCTCGGGTAAGCGCAGAAACTACAAACATAAAAAGAAGGTAACTTTTGTAACCACTGACACCACAGACGATGAACAATCTTCCTTTGCAGCTTCCACTTCAGGTGAAGACAATTCAGGATCAGACAGTGAAGGAGTATTAGGGTTGCCCACTCCTGAGGTTCTAGCACAGGTCAGTATGATGAATGTGAATGAAAACCCCATAGGAATAGGAGCAAAGGGGGCCAAATCTAAGACCAATAGCCAAAAGGGGCATAAATCACATACACATGCAGCTCTAACTGATGCTGCTAAAACTAAGAGTAATGTAAATATGGGGGCAACCCCAAAAGATAATACTCAGGTTTTTCGGTCGGCACTAAAACAACCGAGAGGAGGAGGGAGAGGCCACACCCACACCCAGATACAGCACAGGTATACCCTCAGGGAAAACAAGAACGGCAACAAAATAAAATAGGTAGTGTGGTTAATCTATCAACACACGAGCTTACAAAAGCAGAATATAGTGTTTTGAATTATGGATTGGGATTCTGTCCCAATAATAATTTCAATTTGTTTATCACTATTATTGATCTAAACAAATTTATTAGAAAGTTGACCCTAGACAAACATTTTTCTACAAGTGCCGACACAAATGAAATCATGACAGAACTAATAGATGAAGTATATAGTGTAACAAGCAGCACTAGAGAGCACAGGGATTTTTCAGAGACATGTGATATTATCACTTTGGAAAGTCTTTTACAAGATACTGATAATGGTGAAAGTCCAAATTTGATTAATTTTCCCAGATTTAAAAAACAGACAACCTTTTATCCCATACATAGCCGAGGGAAAGCACTTGAATTGTTCCATAAATGTGTAGTTGATGATCTCACTAGTCTACACCAGTCAAACAAAGTCAGAAGTCATAATTTAACAGTAAATGAAAAATTGGCACTAAACAGCCTTAAAAGCAATGAATCTATCGTCATAAAAAAAGCCGATAAGGGAGGAAGCGTTGTTGATATGGACAAAACAGCATATATTTCAGAAGCTAAAAGACAGTTAGAAGATACTACTACATATGTCACTCTAACTAGTAACCCAACTAATAGGTTTCAAAAAGAACTCTACAGTTTATTGGCTGATGGCATGCAGTATGGCATTTTGGATGGGGAAACACTGAAATATCTATATGTGGTTAATCCTATCACTCCAGTGTTTCACCACCTGCCCAAAGTTCATAAATGTCTCTCCGATGTAAAGGGGCGCCCAATCGTTTCAGGCATTGGCTCCCTTTTGGAGCCATTGTCTGAATGGTTGGACGCCATCCTCCAACCAATTTTCCTTGACCTACATAGTTATATCAGGGACACGACACATGTATTGCAGCTCCTAGATGATTTCATATGGACCACAGACCATAGTTGGTTGGCGGTGGATGTGGTATCATTATACTCCAGTATTCCACAAGATTTGGGAGTAAAAGCCATTAAATATTTTCTGGAGCTGCACTACAACATGGAGGAATACCTAATGGATTACATACTTAGGGTGACTACCTTTTTGCTGCAGCACAACTACTTCCTTTTTGAGGGCACTTACTATCTGCAGAGACAGGGCACGGCAATGGGGGCAAAATTTGCCCCCTCCTATGCCAACATCTTCATGGGTTGGCTGGAAAGGTGCTTTGTCTATGCAGATAGTAATCCCTATAGGAGACATATCAGCCTGTATAGGCGCTTCATTGACGATTTGCTTCTGATATGGAAATCGAGTGAGGCAGAGGCAAGTGACTTTGTGCGCTACCTTAATGAAAGTGAAAATGGTGTGAATTTCACTTTCGAGTGGAATAAATCAACCATTAACTATCTGGATGTCACCTTTAGAGGGGTTGCTGACACAGGAAAGGTCATTACCCGCCTCTATAGAAAGCCTATTTCGGGTAACACACTCCTGCATAGCAGAAGTGCTCACCCGAGGCATGTTTTCCGAGGGATAGCCAAAGGTCAGCTATTGCGGACAAGACGGATCTGTAATACTGAGACAGACTTTGAGGAAGAGAGTACACACATGGTAAATCGTTTGATAGAGAGAGGGTACCAGCCCAATATGGTGGAAAATGTGGCTAAGGAGGTGAGGAAAGTGGATAGACGTGATACCTTCAGAAGTAGACCAAACAAAAAGGGTGATAATAAAATCCTTTTTGTTACTCAATACTCTTCTGAATATAATGACATTTGTAATATCATAAGAAAATATTTCCCATTGTTATATGGGGATAAGGCCTTAAAAAAGACAGTGGAAAAGGGTTTCAATTGTGTTTACTCTAGGGGTCCAACTCTAGGTAACATTCTATCTCCATCCCTTTTACCCCAAAAGGAGACATCAGCCACATGGCTAGCTGTGAATGGTACATACAAATGTAGTAGTGCCAGATGTAAGGCGTGTGACTTTATAACAGAGGGAAAGAGATTTTACTCTTATGTAACCAATGATGCATTTGATACAAAAGGATGCATCAGGTGCTCAACCCAATTCGTCGTGTACCTCATTGAATGCACTCAACATCGCCGGCAATATGTAGGCATGACTACGAGAGATGTCCGTACGAGGATACGAGAACATCTAGGATATATCAAAAATGAAAAAACTTGTTCGGCTTTGGCAAAGCATTTCATTGAGGTACACGACGGAGATGTCAGTACATTTAATTGGAGGGCAATTGAACAGATTAAGCAACCCTCAAGAGGGGGTAATAAAGATGAGATTCTAGCCAGACAGGAAGCCTTCTGGATTTTCAAACTCCGTACACAGGTGCCGGAGGGCTTCAATTCTGAGTTTGATCTCATCAATCATTGGCATTAATGAATATTTTCCACTCTGACTTTTTCTGATATTTATTTTTGAGCTTATTTTTGAGCTTATATATTAAGGGTCTTTTCAGAGGTCTGCTGAGAGTTCCATTATTACCTACACTGTTACCCTTTACATATTTATCCCATTGATTTGGACTGGTGCCCACTAGACCATATTTGTAACAATCATAATAGTTGTAATATTTGTAATACTGCCAATCTTCCACCGTGACTGATCTGGCAATAGTTTCTCTTGAAAACAAAACACACATATATATTGTTGCAATATTGTGATTGACAAGCTGGTTTCTGCTCTATAGATTCAAACTCACGGACTGGCTATATGTATAATATATATTACTATGGGCACTTTGAATGTGTTTAAACATACTCAATAGTAACATACAAGTGTTTGAAAATATTTTATGGCTATCATTATCAAATAGTTTTCCCATGTTTTTTCCTTAATAATAGCTCTTATGGCAAATGAATTTGTTGGTGCTATCGATCACCACACATTTGTCCAAATATTTTAAGGTTTAAAGCAATATTTGTTTATCATGAGAATGGTCCTATTATTATTGATGGCATTTACGTTTTCTAAACCAGGCGTAAAATTTAAAAATTTTAAAATTTAAAATTTAAAATTTAAGATGGCCCTTACGAATTTAGTAACCATATATATATATATATATATATTTTTGTATATTGTAGGGCTGCAACAACTAATCGGTAAGTTTTGATCATAAAAATAGTTGTCAACAAATCTCATTATCAATTAGGTGGTCAGCGATTAGTTTGTCAGTTGCACAGCACCAGCTGCTTTAATCTGACGATCTACTGCAACTAAGATTGTGCAAAAAAAATGTAATTTATTTATTTTTTTAATCTTTTTTCTATCCGATTAATCGGACAATAATTATCCGATTAATCGGAAAGAAAAAATAATAATAAATAAAAATGTTTGCACAATACCATGTGCAGGAGTTCATCGGATTGAAGCAGCTGGTGCTGTGCAATAACCAACTAATCGCTGACCACCTAATTGATAATGACATTCTTTGACAACTATTTTTATGATCAATCTTACCGATTAGTTGTTGCAGCCCTAGTATATTGTTGGAAATATATTCATTAACAGCCTATTGAGTGTTGAATAATTAACCATTGCTATTTCTAACATGATTACACCTTAGCTCTCAATTAAAATAAAAGGTTCTACAATCTATTAGTAAAGGTTTTCTCTGCTCATTGCATAGAGCTCTAACCTGCAGATCAGTTTTCAAGATTACTAGATCATTGCATTGTATAAATTTATAAATTGTATTTTGTATTAAACAAGCGACTGAATTGAAGTTCTATAGCCATAGTTGGAATATTTTCATGTTAAATGCTGCATTTAGATGCAACAAGTAATTTACTAGTAAGAGGTTAATATGTAAGGGAGGGGTTGTAACCTCCCATTAACATTGACCAATCACTGTGTTAAGCAATCCCTTTAAATATGTTCACCTCTTAAGTGATTGCAGGTTTATGATTACGGCATTGCCGAAACTAGTCAACCACCTGCATTCCTTTTACCTGTTTGCTGTGATGTGAAGTATTGTTTTATACAAGAAGAATAAAGAATTGGTTTTTATGCACACAAGGAACCGACTGCTGCCTCATCTTTTGCTATCAGTATACAATCATATCTAAACAATAGTGAAATAGTATACAATCATATCTAAACAAAAATGTCACGAAAAGAGAGATCTAATCCCTCGCCGCACCGTTCAGCTGGGAACCTCCAGAAGCCTAAAATTGTGTCCAAAACTGATGGAGACCAAGCACGACCACACAGGACCACCCCAGCGCCACTCGCTCCCCAAACCCTCACACAGAGTGCACACACAATGTGTTATTAAAAACATATATACATAAAATGAAATTAAAAACACATGATTGCAAACCCAGTAGAACTCAGCCTGCAAGCAAGCCCATTGGGATATATACATTAGGGTACATTAGTAGCTAATGTAGTATTAACTTGAGGATATAAGAGAGAAAATACCTATGCTCTTACTGTACACCTCATTAGGACCCCTATCTAAGAATCAATTACTAAGGTCCTCGTCACCCAACCCTGTTGGGGGAAGGAGCGAGGAGTATAAAAGATGTAACCTGACACTATCTACGTGATCTATGATAAACGTAGACAATAACCCCAAGGAGATGTTTACCATAAACTCTATAAATAAAGAAGGACAGAAAAAAGAGGAACATAATATCATTATTAGGATCAGCAACTATACATGAATAGATCTGTGGACTCTCCATAAAGCCATTCATAGACTCTCATCAAAACAGGAGACGCCTCCTCCTATATTATAGCATAGCAGCCACTTTTCTCATCAATCTGAATGGAACAAGAGGACTCTCACAGATAACATTGCCAGCCAGTGAGTCCCCAATTCATAAATCCATCGAGCCTCCTTGCGCTATAGCATATTGGATCTATTGCCCCCCTCCTGGGGTTGGGCACATGGTCAATGATGCGGAACCTAAGGTCCGACACAGTTTGGCCAGCTTCCAGAAAATGGTGAGCCACCGGTTGGTCAGTCTTTCCCTTGGAGATGGCCGTGCGGATGGTGTACTGGTGATTAGCCATCCTAGTCCTAGCATCATCTGTGGTCATGCCGGTATAGAACTTACCACACGGACAATTCAAAAGATATACGATATATTGAGTGGTACAAGTAAGGAAGTACTTCGATTCATATCTCTTTCTC
>NC_069499.1:876360354-876362854 GCF_027579735.1 Bombina bombina
ATCCATTAAGAAGGCTATGTCTGTTATTCCTCCTTCTAGTAAACGTAAAAGGTCTTTTAAAACTTCTCATTTTTCAGATGAATTTTTAAATGAACATCATCATTCTGATTCTGATAATGATTCTTCTGGTTCAGAGGATTCTGTTTCAGAGGTTGATGCTGATAAATCTTCATATTTATTCAAAATGGAATTTATTTGTTCTTTACTTAAAGAAGTCTTAATTGCATTAGAAATAGAGGATTCTGGTCCTCTTGATACTAAATCTAAACGTTTAAATAAGGTTTTTAAATCTCCTGTAGTTATTCCAGAAGTTTTTCCTGTCCCTGATGCTATTTCTGAAGTAATCTCCAGGGAATGGAATAATTTGGGTAATTCATTTACTCCTTCTAAACGTTTTAAGCAATTATATCCTGTGCCATCTGACAGATTAGAGTTTTGGGACAAAATCCCTAAGGTTGATGGGGCTATCTCTACTCTTGCTAAACGTACTACTATTCCTACGGCAGATAGTACTTCCTTTAAGGATCCTTTAGATAGGAAGATTGAATCCTTTCTAAGAAAAGCTTACTTATGTTCAGGTAATCTTCTTAGACCTGCTATATCTTTGGCGGATGTTGCTGCAGCTTCAACTTTTTGGTTAGAAGCTTTAGCGCAACAAATAACAGATCATAATTCTCATAGCATTGTTAATCTTCTCCAACATGCTAATAACTTTATTTGTGATGCCATCTTTGATATCATTAGAGTTGATGTCAGGTATATGTCTCTAGCTATTTTAGCTGGAAGAGCTCTATGGCTTAAAACTTGGAATGCTGATATGTCTTCTAAGTCAACTTTGCTTTCCCTTTCTTTCCAGGGTAATAAATTATTTGGTTCTCAGTTGGATTCTATTATCTCAACTGTTACTGGAGGGAAAGGAACTTTTTTACCACAGGATAAAAAATCTAAAGGTAAATTTAGGTCTAATAATCGTTTTCGTTCCTTTTGTCACAATAAGGAACAAAAGCCTGATCCTTCACCCACAGGAGCGGTATCAGTTTGGAAACCATCTCCAGTCTGGAATAAATCTAAGCCTTTTAGAAAACCAACGCCAGCTCCCAAGTCCAGATGAAGGTGCGGCCCTCATTCCAGGCAGCTGGTAGGGGGCAGATTACGTTTTTTCAAAAGAAATTTGGATCAGTTCAATTCACAATCTTTGGATTTAGAACATTGTTTCAGAAGGGTACAGAATTGGCTTCAAGATAAGGCCTCCTGCAAGAAGATTTTTTTCTTTCCCGTGTCCCAGTAAATCCAGCGAAGGCTCAAGTATTTCTGAAACGTGTTTCAGATCTAGAGTTGGCTGGAGTAATTATGCCAGTTCCAGTTCTGGAACATGGACGGGGGTTTTATTCAAATCTCTTCATTGTACCAAAGAAGGAGAATTCCTTCAGACCAGTTCTGGATCTAAAAATACTGAATCGTTATGTAAGGATACCAACATTCAAAATGGTAACTATAAGGACTATCCTGCCTTTTGTTCAGCAAGGGCATTATATGTCCACAATAGATTTACAGGATGCATATCTGCATATTCCGATTCATCCAGATCACTATCAGTTTCTGAGATTCTCTTTCCTAGACAAGCATAACCAGTTTGTGGCTCTGCCGTTTGGCCTAGCAACAGCTCCAAGGATTTTTACAAAGGTTCTCGGTGCCCTTCTGTCTGTAATCAGAGAACAGGGTATTGTGGTATTTCCTTATTTGGACGATATCTTGGTACTTGCTCAGTCTTCACATTTAGCAGAATCTCATACGAAACGACTTGTATTGTTTCTTCGAGATCATGGTTGGAGGATCAATTTACCGAAAGGTTCATTGATTCCTCAGACAAGGGTAACCTTTTTAGGTTTCCAGATAGATTCAGTGTCCATGACTCTGTCTTTGATAGACAAGAGACATCTAAAATTGATTTCAGCTTGTCGAAACCTTCAGTCTCAATTATTCCCTTCGGTAGCCTTTTGCATGGAAATTCTAGGTCTTATGACTGCTGCATCGGACACGATCCCCTTTGCTCGTTTTCACATGTGACCTCTTCAGCTCTGTATGCTGAACCAGTGGTGCAGGGATTACACAAAGATATCTCAAATGATATCTTTAAAACCGATTGTACGACACTCTCTGACGTGGTGGACAGATCACCATCGTTTTGTTCAGGGGGCTTCTTTTGTTCTTCCGACCTGGACTGTAATTTCAACAGATGCAAGTCTGACAGGTTGGGGAGCTGTTTGGGGGTCTCTGACAGCACAAGGGGTTTGGGAATCTCAGGAGGTTAGATTACCAATCAATATTTTGGAACTCTGTGCAATTTTCAGAGCTCTTCAGTCATGGCCTCTTCTAAGGAGAGAATCGTTCATTTGTTTTCAGACAGACAATGTCACAACTGTGGCATATATCAATCGTCAAGGAGGGACTCACAGTCCTCTGGCTATGAAAGAAGTATCTCGAATACTGGTATGGGCGG